>NC_142932.1:128919390-129016890 GCF_046866305.1 Octopus bimaculoides | reverse complement strand
TAATTAAAATAATTGAAAGCAATTTGATTATATATACTAAATTATACTAGCTACACTAAATATAACAGATCAAGAAAAAGCAGACTCGACCCATTATATTATTGTTGCATTGATCCTTATTATTTTTATTTATTGAGGAAGGTTTTGAAAGTTCTTGTAAATAAATGTATACAGTATAACAACAATTCATCTATTTTGTTTAATATGTTCCATTTGGAAGTAAGGATATGCTGTGTCTCTTAAAGGCATGAATTGCACTTTACTTTTATGCTATTGTAGGGTAGAATGCTACCTATTATAGACCATTTACTTTCATACCTAGCATTCTTTGTTTTATGACTCCAGATAGATTTACATAAAGTAGTGAAGTTTACTTTCAATATTTAAACAAAGAAAGTGGTTATATAATCTTAATTTAAACCTCGTTGCTCAAGTGCTTATATAACAGCAGATATATTTCCCTGTTAATACTGAACACTTATAAGCTATGCCTTTTTAAGTATTGATTCTTTAATAAGAAGTTTAGCTGATTTCTAAACTTATATGACCAGTTAGGCTTATCCTTAGATCGTTCTCTATCTCAAAGGTTCACATTCCATCTATTGTCAGCATAAATTGTTGAGCTAGGAACATTTATCATCATCATCATCATCATCTATATATGATATATTTGACATGCTCACAGTATCTCTATTTAAATTGAATGTTTCTGATTCATTCCATTTTACTCAAGGTGGCTTATAATTGTCATTTTTCTTATTATTATCAATAACATTAATACGCCAATTTGTTCCTTTTGTACGTACCTGGCGTGTGTGTCACACTTACATCAAAGAAGAAGTGAGTGGCAAAACGAGAGAGAAGAGGACAGAGAAGAAGTAAGAGAGACAGAGTGAGAGAGAAAGAGAGAGACTAAGAGAGAGAGAGAGAGTGGGAGAAAGAGAGTGAGAGAGAAAGAAAGAAAGTGAAAGAGTGAGTGGTGACAGCATGCATTGTGTGCTTTTAAATGTTTCAAATAGGAAGAGAGAGAGAGAGAGAGAGAGAGAGAGAGAGAGAGAGAGAGAAAGAGAGAGAGTAAAAGAGCCAGTGAGTGTTGACGGCATTCGTTTTTCATATGTTTATCACATCGCAAGCAAAGTAGATACATAGATACATTACACATTGTTAAATTAAAACCTGTCATATCTCTCGACTTTTCTTTTTTCCTTATCGCCTACCTTGTTGTCAGTTGGGCATGCTATATCTATCATCCAGCATAGTTTGTTTTCTTCCTCAATTAAGACTATGTCTGGCTTCCTATTCTCTATCTCATGGTCGTCCTGAATCATGAAATCCCACAGGATCTTTGTATTATCATTTTCGATGATGCCTTCAAGTTTAAGGCTGTACGAATTTTTGGCTCGGTCAAGTCCAGTCCATACCTGTTGCAAAGAGTCCAATGGACAAGCCTGGCTATATTGTCGTGGTGTCTCTTATATTCCTTCTGGCCTGGTGACGTACATTGGCTGGTAATATGCCATACGGCTTCACCGTTTTGTCCACAGATTCTGCACTTATCACTTTCTGCTGTGTTGTCTATTCTCTATTTTATGTAGTTTGTTCTTAGTGCTTGCTCTTGCGCAGCACAGGTTAGAGCCTCCGTTTCCGGTTTTAAATCACTTTTCGTCATCCACAGCCATCTTTTTCTCTGTCTGTCTTATCTTCAACATCCCTATGAAATTGACCATGCACTCTTTTCTTTGCCTACCTATTTCCAGTTTTATTCATTCATTATTAGTATTATTATTATTATTATTATTATTATTATTATTGTTATTATTATTTTCCGATTGATTTTCATTTTATTTCATCTTCCTACTGGGTCTCAACCAGAGATCTAAGACACGTATATTTTAGATGGAGAGAAAATTCCTGAGAATGTGGGTAGTTGATGTCAATACAATTTTTAAAGTCTCATAGATTGCTGGTTTCCTCGGAGTCTGGTAAAACAATTTGTCAGTATCTTTCTCGATCACTCCCAGGACATCTACAACAACTGGGATGGTTTTGGTTTTTAATTGCCATCTCTTAGATGTCTCAATTTCAAGGCCCTTATATTTCGATAATTTTTCAAATTCCTTTACTGTGAAGCTTCTATCAGTAGGCCCTCACATCTGTTAACAGGCATTTTTTTTGTCCTAGGTCTTTGATGACGATGTCTGATCTTTTAACATTTATTTGCCAGTCTGTATGTA
This sequence comes from Octopus bimaculoides, assembly GCF_046866305.1. Taxonomy (NCBI): domain Eukaryota; kingdom Metazoa; phylum Mollusca; class Cephalopoda; order Octopoda; family Octopodidae; genus Octopus; species Octopus bimaculoides. Next base: position 129,014,656 of record NC_142932.1, on the reverse strand, counting down.
TCCCATAGGATGGCAACATTCTCTCCCTCAGTGACTGGCTCTGGATGGTGTTCATACAAGTTCTTAGGATGCAGGATATCATATAGATGGCATCCGCTGCAGTGAAAATATTGACCAGCTCAATCATGCCTGGTTTTAGATTCTGTAGGAATATAAATTTGGTAATTCTCTCTAGTTTGTCAATAATTTGGCAATACTCACAAGTTTGTCACTGCAGAGTCTACACTTTGTGTCTACCTCATTGTATGTAACATTAGCTAGATAGTTCTAGGTGAGGAGACTCTGATCTTGTGCTGCTAGGATAAATCCTTCTGTTTCAGCTTTCAAAACCAGCATTCTGAAGCCACTAATGGGTTCTCATATCTACATCAGCTTCTCCAGCTCGTTTGGGAGTATTGCGCATGCAATGGTTTTTCTTGCCTCAGTCTTGATATTTCCTTCAAGCTTTCATCTTTGGCTTTTGTTTTAAACCTTTTTTACTGCCTTAGTGAGTGGTGTGTCCTCCTACCATCATCATAATCAGAGCAGTTTAGCTCATGTCTGTATTTATATGCTTCCTTTAAGATTGAGTGCAGTTTCTTACTCTGTGTTGTTGTACCAGCTGTATAATCCAGTCGGTGTTACTTTGGATGTACACTTAGTGTCCTATTATGGTCATTTCATTGGACATTTAAAGCTGGATTAAGCCTCTGTCACCTTCCTTTTGTAGGAGATTGAGTCTGTGGACGTCTGATTTTGAGTGGTGCATCCTGTTTAGTGTCAGCAGTTTCTTGGTCTCTATGTCCATATGCTGGAGATCACTCAGATTCCAACTGATGACATTAAGGCCCTACTGGACAATTGATATTACCAGGGAGTTTATGTCTGCGATTCTATTCTAAGAGTTCAATTCAGTATTCAGAACCATTCTGACGTGTCTATAATACTCTTTCCTGATCTTTTCTTTCATTGATCCATGTTGAATCCCTTTCCTTTTGTGTTCCCCAAGATACTTTTAAAGGCCTTCTTGGTCAAGGTCCTTAATAGATGTATCATGATCATGTTGGGTCATGGTATCAGCTGTTTATTATTTTGGTTTAGCTCAGGTTCAGTCTTGTCCCTGGTAGGATTCATGTGGGTAGCTGGTTACTACCTGTAACCTTAGCTATCCACAAGTTTCAGCAGTCTTTCAAGTGCTAAGAACCTTCTTGATAATCCTTGCTGTCCCTAAAACACAAACCTTCTGTTGGAGCTCTAGTGGGAATTCTATTCCAATTTCCTTCAGTCATTTGTCTATCTTGGCTTACCGTTTCCAACACATCAATTACACTGTATAACAAAAGAAAAAAAACCCAGAAATAAGAATAAACTTTTCTAGGGGTATTTTGTATAAAGATCATGAATATAACATCCGTTTCTTTCTGTGATCCTCCAGTTTCTCGTAAATTACCATCTTACTTACATTAAATACACTGAAGGTTCTGTAGGAATTGAGTGCAAAACTGGATTGGGCCAAAACAGACAACTCTAAAAGTTATGAACGGATTTTGAAATAATTTCAATGGAGTGTTTCTAAGGTATTTGTCAACCTATCCAAAGAAAATTATAAAAGTATACTCAATATTTTCGTAGTTATACGGGCCCAAATCTGTGGTAAATCTGAGAAGAAACCACACCTCATCACCCAACCTGAACTCTCACTTTACAACCTTGGAATCAAACGTGCATGATGGGTCGTCAATATTATTAGTCTGGCTAGTTTGTTCTGGAGAACTTTCCAGTCAGGAATAATTATGGATAATTTCCAGATGTCCTTGGCCTAGCAGTGCTATCAGGATGCACTACCAGCTCGAGATAAACTCTACAGGCATGGATGTGCTACCAGATGGGCTTGTTCAAGGTATGCGCAGAATGACAAAACTGTTCTGTACACCCTCGTCCAGTGTCCAGGCATTGCTGACTTGTAGGGGTTGTGTCAAACAGCTGCTGTCACGTATGGAACAGATCCATCTGGTGGTCGAGTCTGTAGTGATGATTTCCCAACCACCCTCCTTCAATTGGGCAGCAGACAAAACAGTTTTCCTTTGCCTGGTGGCTCTGGCAAAAGAGGTTGTTTGGTGGACAAGGCTGAAAGGCATGAAGACAGACCCATTCCTTTTTGGTAAAGCTCTCATTGATTTCTTCATGTTTCACTTGAAAAGGAAAGTGAGAGTGGAGAGGGAGGTGCTGTCCTCGAGTGAGTTTATTGAAAGGTGGGTGAAAGTTGCAAAAATGGCAAGAGTGTAGACCTGTGGGTCAGAGAGAAGGAATTGGAGAGAGCACTTACTCTTGGTGTTTCAGGGAAATTCCAGACAGTAGGGTTCCTCAATAATCCCTAGTGGCCTTCCTGTATCAGGAGAGCCACATTTCTACCCTCGATAATCCCTAGTGACCTTCCTGTATCAGGAGAGCTACTTTTGTTTTTTGTAACCTTTGTATGCCATGCATCTGTCCCCCCTTTTTTAGTGTTTACTCTGAATATTTACATTTTTTTTATCCTTTCAATATACATAAACCCCCACACTTTATGTCTGTCTCTGTATTATCCTCCTTCATCCTTTACCCTTGTGGCAAATAAATGAAATTATTATTATTATCATTGTTGTTGTTGTTATTATTGATAATGGATTTTTACTAAAATCTAAGGGTTTACAAACAGATCACAGAAAGTGCAGAAGGATACAAACCATGGTCACACTGAACACTAGGATAAAGAACTTCTCTCCATCCTTCAGCCTTCCTATACAGACATGCTTGCTGCAGGCACTTTTAGTAAACCCATCCTTGCCACTCACAACCACCCTCTAATACTTTTGCCAGAAAGTAGCACTTCCCTCTCCAATATCAAGTGGGACTTCCATTTAGCAACAAATTTTTCTCTGGTGCTTTACAACTTGCTGTAACTCACAGTTTTCTGTTATCAATAAAAACGTATCATCAAAATTAATCCTTCAACGATGTTTTGTGTAAACTGTCAGTTAGCAGTTGTAATTATATCAGATTTCTGAATCAGTTTCATGAGCATTCAGTCAAACGAAGACCAGACATCTGCTCACATATCTTTGTATGTAATGGTCATAATACTTTCTGAATCTTTATAATTAAAGTTTCATTTATAAATATAGCCTACAGTGGTTACGGGATGTAATGCTAATAGATGATATACAAATCTCTGAATAATTACTATTCGGGGAATTCGTACAGATAAACATATTGCAGACGACATTCTGTTTCAAGCATTGGATAAAACTTACACTGACGAAGATTAACATTTTACTAACTAGATACTACAAACCAGCAGCGGAGGAACATGAACAGAAGTTGTGTAAGTTAATTGCTATTAATACTGTCACGAATTAAGGTGGCAAGCTTAGCGGCATTTTGTCCGTCTTTACAATCTTTTGGGGTCAATAAATTGAGTACCAGCTGAGCAATGAGATCAATGTAATCAACTTACCCCATCACCACTGAACTTGCTGGCCTCGTGCCAAAATTTGAAACCAGTATCTACACAAATTACCAGGATTCAAAGTATCAGAATCTAATTTTGAATTCAGTATATTATTAAATATGTCCAGTCTAAAGAGAAGAAGATTCAATGTGAATTAATCTCAGAACAAAACATCAGCAACATTTTTATTTAGCCAGGAATTGTGGTCTCTATAGTCAAAGGAGGAAAGGTAGCGCCAACTATTTTCACAGACCATCCCAGATTGGTGCGATTATTATTGTTTTTGTTCAAATTCACTAAATCAGCCAATATTTGCAGAAAAATGTATAGGTAGAGAAGGAACTCCAGATAGTAGAAGTCTTAATAAAGAAGATCTAGGAAGAGTTTATTGTGAATTCTACAAGGGGGTGGGAGGACAATAAATAAATAAATTGAGTGGACTTGCAGCCAAGTAGTTCACTGGATTAAAGATTGCTGTGGTACTAAATAAAGAAAAGGAGATAAGTGGAAACAGAAAGACGAATGTGATAATGAGGGAATCATTACACTAACCACTCTCCCCTCTTTATTTGGAGCCCATCTTTATCATGCAATTTGCACTCTATATGCCAACTTCACTCAGAAACATAGAATCTGCACAAATTCTGCACAGTTCAACTCTCTTATCTTGATATCGAAAATAATTACTGTTTGTTATTCCAGCTCTGATTTCTACCACTCTTTGAATTCCTTACATCAGCAGATTGGTCCTCTATTGTCCTATTTCACTGGCCCTTCCTCGAAAACAAACATGCTTAATGATTTCAACAGCCACAACTCTTCTTGGCCCTTTACTCATCCTTTCCTGCATTGAGGACCTCTGTCTCAACCAGTACTCCTCAACCTGTATGCTACGGCACAATGTTGTGCCACAAGACTATGCTAGGTGTGCCACAATCTAACCTAAATATAATTTTTTCCCTATAGTTTTAATTATATTTTTAGTTCAGGTGTGACATTGAATTTTGGAAAGTATACAGGTGTACCACAAGAGAAAAAAAGAGAGAGAAAAAGATCGCCGAATGGACCCCTCATCATTCTTGCAAACTTCAATCATCCTAAACGTTTTTTTTATTCTCGTATTTCTTTGCAAAAATCCAAAACTTTTGCCATTCTGAACTCTGTACAATAGTTAGTGTTATAACAACATGTATGTCTTATTGACTCACATATTTTTAAACCATCCTTCATACCTATCAAATCTCCAGACTCAACCGTTACAAAACTCTCTCTCTCTCTCTTTCTTTCTCTCACTGCACTTATCAGGTAGCCCTACAACTGTTCAACGTACTAACCACAACGTACTAACAACCACGTAACCTCTCTATTGCACTTCAAATTAGCAAAATTGTCAGAGCTCTGCTGCCTATTCTATGCCACCTTTGGGAAGAAATCTAATTCATGTCTCACCAACCTGAGACAGTTAAGCAAGTGACAGAAAAGCTTTTCTCAACAATGTTTCTATTCAACATTTACACAACCAATGCTTCAGACACATTTTCTGAAATATATCTTTGCATCCATTTCTTCAAAATGGCAACCTCATAAGCTACCAAATTTATTACCTATTTTTTTCTTAGCATTCTCTCTATTGTATACACATTCATGCCAAATCAGAAAATGCTTTCAGCCTTTCCAAACTGTAAGGTTACCAATGCTGGCACTATCTCTTCTATTGCCTTTATGGTGTTGATACAAAGGTAACCAATACTTTCTCTCCTAAAGAATCAACCTCAACCATTGTAAACATTCTCTAGTGTAACCAATCTCCAAGAACAATAACCCCTCTTGGATTTGAAGCTTTCTGTCAGACACGATGACAGCACATTTTGGTGTGGATTTTTCTGACTATGATTTCATCAACTCTTGTAGCGTTAGGTTCTATGATATTTCATACATTCTTCCATCGGAACATTTATGACCTGCTTGTTGTAAATGCCCTTAATATGCACTTTTATGCAGAATGCAGCATTCTTCATGCCTCTTCTACCTTCTCTGCACACATATCATTTACATTGATTTTACACACCTCACTGTAAATGTACATTGTCGAGTAGAGTCTGTAGAACCATTTCCCAATGGCATCATAGAAATGTTGTTTAGGGAAGCAGTATTGTCTTCACGTTCTCTTGTTATGGACAGTCAAGCAATTAAAATCCTCAAAATCCCTTCTAATACAAAGTCGCATAATTTCTGATAATCTTTCCTGACAACTCTACATGTCCAGCAGAATTAAAAATGAACCCCAAACACAAAACAAATATAATTCAAAGTCTTGTTAATGGCTCACATCTCAAATAATCTTTCAATTGTAGGCACAAAGCCTGAAAATTGGTGGGATTGAGGACAATCAATTACATCAACCCTGGTGCACTACTGGTACTTATTTGGTCAACCTTGGCAGAATCTAAACTCTGAACATAAAAATGGATGAAATGCCACTAAGCGTTTTTCCCCAGTCTGCTAATAATTCTACAAGCTTGCTGCCATAAAAAGTTCAAATACCTAAAACCCCAAAAAAAAGTACTACCCACACACCACTCACTTCACACCTATTGCATATGTAAAACATCATTGATTCCATCCAAAGGAAAGTAATCTGATTGTTAAAGACACATTCTTCAACACATTTCAACCTTAGATTTGATGTCCCCTAATTCTCTCTTTTCTCATTCTATTACAATGGCTCCTGCTCTTCCCAACCAATTCCTTCATCAATTCCATTCCTTGCTAATCTTAACCTGGCACTCGTTCTTATCTCTCCACTTCTTACACCCTGCACTTATCCCGGACGTTCATTTTTTTCCTTTATTCTTTTACTTGTTTCAGTCATTTGACTGTGGCCATGCTGGAGCACCTCCTTTAATCGAATGAATCAACTCCAGGACTTATTCTTTGTAAGCCTAGTACTTATTCTATCCGTCCCTATTGCTGAACCGCTAAGTTATGGGGATGTAAACCATCAATTGTCAAGTGATGGTGGGGAGATGAGCACACACACATACATATATATATATATATATATATATATATATATATATAAATATATATATATATATATATATATATATATATATATATATATATATATATATATATATATATATATATATATATATATATATATATATATATATGTATAGATAGATAGATAGATATAGATATATATGTATACCTTGGATCTTAGGATGGCATGCTGTGCTTGAGGAGACCTATTGAGTCAACTACATCAAAATCAAATGGAAATTGTAGTTGTGGTCCCTGTGCCAGTGGCACATAAAAAGCACCATCCAATCATGGTCGATGCCAACCCCCTTTGGGCCCTGTGCCAGTGGCACGTAAAAAAAGCACCCACTACACTCTCAGAGTGGTTGGCATTAGGAAGGGCATCCAGCTGTAGAAACTCCGCCAGATCAGACTGGAGCCTGGTGCAGCCTCCTGGCTTCCCAGACCCCAGTCGAACCATCCAACCCATGCCAGCATGGAAAACAGATGTTAACCGATGATGATGATGATGGGCTTCTTTCAGTTTCCATCTACCAGATCTACTCACAAGGATTTGGTTGACTTGAGGCTATAGTAGAAGGCACTTGCCCAAGATGCCACATAGTGGGACTGAACCCGGAACTATGTGTTTGGGAAGTAAGCTTCTTACCGCACAGCCACTCCTGCACTTATATATATATATATATATATATATATATATCATGTATATTTATATGTATGTGTATATATATATGTATGCATGTATGTTGAACAAATTGACTCAAGTTTTAATCTTATTCTTTTTTTATTAAGGTCTGCTACTAACACATTTGGCCACTTATTGTTGAACTGTTGATATATGGCTATAAGCAAATCAACACCAGTTATCATGCTGTGGCAGGGTCAAATACACACACACACACAATAGGCTTTCACACAGTTTCCATCTAGAAAATTCACTCAGAAGTCAATTGTCAGCTCTGAGTGATAGCAGAAAATTGAACCTAAAACCACATGGTCTCAAAGTGAGCTTCTTAACCACACACCCACAGATATAAATACATACATACATACAAATATACACAAATGTGTGTGTATGTGTGTGTGTGTGTGTGTGTGTGTGTGTGTGTGTGTGTGTGTGTGTGTGTGTGTGTTCAGAGGTGAATATATATCTATATCAAATAGAAATACAAACAGATGCACATGTTTCCACCCACAGCTCCACAATTGCTATACATACATATGTACATACATACAGAGACACACATACACACACACTCATATATATATCTACAAATCCTCTCTGGCATCTATATACTGTAGAGGTAATGAAGATTAGCTAAATTAGTGCTTTGAATAATCAGAAACAAAACAACCACAACAACAACAACTGCTATTTTTTTTCTAATATTGAAAAAATTTTTATAATATTAAATAATTTCTAAATTTTCCGTTTTTTTTTTTTAAATTTAATTTTTAATTGAAAGCTGGATTAAAGAGAAAAGTTAATAATGCATTAGAAAACCCACCACCACCACCACCACCACTGATGACGATGACACAACAACGATGATGATGATGATGGCTTTAGCCATAACAATCTCTACAACAACAACAACAATAAGGATAATAATACAAATTGAAGTACAACAACAACTACAATAATAAAAATAAGGAAGAAGGAAAAAAATGTTTAGTGAAAATTGCAGAGTTGATGATAATGGTCAGTTCTACATGGAAAGAAAGGAATAGATAAGAATGGGCAAACGAATAATGTAAACAAAAAGTTTTGCAAAGTAATTAAGTCATATATTAAAAAAAAAGAGAAAAAGAAAAGCCAAAAGACAGACATCATTATAGGGAAATATTTAACAATAACAAAGTTCTTTTGAAAGGTTATCATGGAATATGATGGAAGGTTGAGAGAAAATAATGGCTCCAAAATATCAGATGTGAAGAAAGTTAAGAAAAAAAAAAAAAAATATGTAAGTGGTTTATGAATAATTTTCAAAGAAAGCTGAAGAACAAAAGTAAAATAATGGTAAGGCAATATGAAAGAGAAGGAAAGACATTCTGGAGTAAAAGCAGGAGTCTGGCTGTTTTTTTCTATTTTTTGATATCTTCATATTTCATTTTTGGTTTGTTAATGAAAAATGTTGGTTGGGAAATATTTACGTCATAGAAAGATTAAAAATGAAGAATGCAATTGCTAGAAGAATGAAATTAATCACAATCTTTAAGGTCAGATATTAAACTGAATCTTTTGGAAAAGAGTTTTCTTGATAAACCTTGTTGCATATCTTACAAATAATTAGCTTAGTAAATGTAGAAAGTTGTGGTTGATGTATGGCAACGAGGTGGGGTTTGTTGCGTTAATGTTTATATGAATAACATTGCAATAAGTAATCAAAAATATTCTCTTTTTTTTTTAAATCAACGATCAAACAACATAGAACTAAGCTATGCTGTTGTAGTAGTAGTAGTAGTAGTAGTATCAGCAGCAGCAGCAGCAGCAGTAGTGGTGGTGGTGGTGGTGGTGGTATTGTGGTATGCACTGTAACATCAGGTTGTAGCATCCCTTATTTACTGGTGACTCCCTACTACTGCTGCTGGATAACACCTCTGCAGCACTCAGGTGACAGTCCTACAGCTTATAAGTTTCTTCAGGTAGTCATTGCTGGTGAAGGTTTTTTTCTGAGGTCAAAGCAGAAATCCTACCTCAACCTCTTTCAGTCAGCTTTTATATTATTATTATTATTACTGGTATCACACACACATACACACACACACCCGCAGGAATATTCGTTGTCTGCCTAACCAGTGTGGTAGCATTGTTTGAAAACTATAAAATGCAAGGAATCACATTGTGACCAGTGATATATAACAGTATCTGATTGTCCAGTTGGGCAAGACTGTGTTTGTCTTTCCCTCCCCCAACACTCGATAACCAGTGTTGGTGTGTTTACGTCCCCATTACTTAGTGGCTGAGCAGAAGAGACCAACAGAAAAGTACCAGGCTTTAAAAAATCATGAGTACTACGGTTGATTTGTTCAACTATAATTCTGCAAAGGAGTGCTCCAGAATGGCCATAGTCTAATGACTGAAAGAAGTGAAAGATAAAAGCTAAATATATATATATATATATATATACAACTATATGTATGTATGTACGTTACGCACAGACACACACATATATAAGAGTGGAAACAACTGTTAGCCATGGGCAATCACTTATCTATTGACTGACAAGGGAGACCGACCTCCCTACAGCAAGCGAGGAGTGTCAGATCATCGATGATTTTGGTTTGAGTTCATCCTTGCTAGTGACATTCACTCCATTGCCTAGGGTCAGATGGAACTCGCCTTGTCAGTTTATAGCAAATACCAGAGGAATCATTTGCTGATTCGGTAAAATGGTAAAGTGAAAATCATAAATTATTAAGATAGCATCCACAATTTAAAATCCAAAAGCTTAAGAGTTGTTTTGACTGTTATTTCTAGCAATGCTGATTCTGATTTTCCCCTTAGTCACTTTAGTGATATTTGTACTCCTACTTTTGGCTTTTAAATTTTGGATAGCCACCCTAATAATTTATATATGCATGTATATATATATATATATATATATATATATATATATATATATATATATATATACATACATATATATATATATACATATATATATATATACATATATATATATATATATATATACATATATACATATATATATATATATATATATATATATATATATAACAGAGTAAAGTTGGAAATATTTATGAAAAAAGGTTTAAAAATGCAATTTTAAAGATGTTTATTCACTTGACTGGTTTCACTTTTTCAGAAAAAGATTGTCAAAAGTAAAATGTAAAGCTTTGTTGTGTTAAGTACTGGTTGTCACAAAAGTATTAAAATACATATATACATTCTTTGATAACAATAAGAAAATGTTAAAACAGTTTACAAGAAAGTATTTAAGAAAGTAAAAAGTATTTTGAGTTCAATAAAAATCATGTTTGTTTGGTGGTATATATATATACACAGAAGGAGATGTATTTACAAAAAATTGTAGAGGAATAACTGACCTGTCTTTCTGGCATTTTGTTTTGTGTGTATTGTTAGTGCAGTGTGTGTGTATACGTGTGGGTGTGTTTGTGTGAGTGTGTCTATGTGTCTTGTATTTGTCGCGGAGGTGTGTGTCATCGTGTGTGAGCATGCTTGTGTGTATGTGTGTATGTCTGTGTGTTTGTGAGTGTTTGTTGTGTTTGTTGGGATTGTATTGTGTGTATATGTGTGTGTTTTTTCCTTTTGAGTGTGTGTGTGTGTGCGATTCTTTTGGTGTTTGTATATCTGTGTATGTGTGGGTCTGTTTGTGTGAATGTGATTTGTGATAGTCAGGGTGGTGTGTGTAGGTGTGTGCATGTACGTGTTTACGTATGTGTGTATGTATGTGTGTGTGAGTGTTGGTTATGGCTGCTAGAATCGTATTGCAAGTGTATATATGTATGTGACTTTTCTTGGAATGCGTGTGGGTTTGTGCTCTAATGTGAGGATATTGTGTTTGTGTGTGTGTATATGTATGTGTGTTTGTGTGGGGGATTTGCATTGTATTTGTGTGTGTGTGATTTTGTACATCAGTATGTGTTTCTGTGTTTGTTTTGGGTATGTACCTGGGGGGGGGGATATGTTAGAGTATGTTGAGTTGTGGTCTGTATTTTTAAATAAGACCATTTTCCCTATTTATTCGTGGTTGGTCAGTGGTGTTGTCTGGGCATTGGTATAGTGGGAAAACTAGGAATTTGGGGGACTTGTTTTGTGCACAGAGATCTAAGTGACCACTAATTCGTATCTGTCTTGTGGTAAGATCTTTCAGTTGTTGGCGGTGGACTGTCATCCTTTCTCTGAGGGTAAGGCTCGTATATGTATATATACGAGCCTTACCCTGATATATATATATATATATATATATATATATGGAAGAATGTACGAAAAAACAGCAACAGACGAGGACAGGTGGTGTAAATAACAAAAGGATGTATTAGTATGACGCTCGGGAATACGGAAAGTCTTTGACGTTTCGAGCTACGCTCTTCAACAGAAAGAATACGGAGAAAAGGAGAAAAACACGGAGGAAAAAAAATTGAATAGTGTCCAGTCAACGGTCAATCATATATATATATATATATATATAGGTGAGAGAGTTCGTATGTGAAAGCACATGGTTGAATGTATATATATATATATATATATATATATATATATATATATATATATGTGTATGTATGTATGTGTGTGTGTATTATGTATGTATGCACTGCATATGAATGAAGATATTTGCATCAAGAGGTGCCAATCTCTAATTGTAGAGGGAACATGTGGAAGGGATGGAACCAGGGAGCCATGAGACAAAGTGGTGAGAAAGAATCTGCAGACGTTGGGCCTCACAGAGGGGATGACAGGCGACCAAGACTCCTGGCAGTTTGCTGAGTTTGAGAAGACACACCAAGCTAAGTAAAAGCATGGTTGTCCTTATAATACAGGTTTGTCCCCTGCATCCCTCTCCAGCTGAGCATCCCTAATCTCGCAGGCTCGTGGGTGCTGGTACCACACAAAAGGCATCTGTACTGGTATGCTTTTTATGTGGCACATAAATGCACCCATGCTGGTGCTGTGTAAAAGCACCCAGTCCACACTCTGTAAAGTGGTTGGTGTAAGGAAGGGCATCCAGCCATAGAAACTATGCCAAAACACACATGAAGCCTGGCCAGCTCTGGTCAAACTGTCCAACCCATGCCAACTTGAAAAACGGACATTAAATGATGATGATGATTATGATGGTATGAGATGCTTAATATGGTTTCTATCAACCAAATTCACTTTCAGCATATTGGTTAACCTGGCACAATAGTAACTGACGGTTTCCCAAACTTAGCTGTATTTTGTCTGCCTTTATGTTCTAGGTTTGAATTTTGCCAAGGTCATCTTCACCTTTCAGAATCCTGTTGGGGCTGATAAATTAAGTACCAATGAAGCATAGGGGTCATTGTAATAGACAATCTCTTAGAGATGCACATATTGTCAGCCACTAAAGGTTAAAGGTCAAGCAACTGCCAAGCAAATCTATGGTTTGGAGCAGAATATTTGCTATCATTGTTATTATTATTACTATTATTATTACTATTGGTGGTGATGATAGTGGCAAGGTCAGTTTTGCCTTTCATCTTTTCTGGATGGATGAAACAAACACCAATTGAGAACTGAGGTAGATGGAATCGTCTAGTCTCCTCCCCAAAACTGCTAGCCTTGTGCCAAAAATTATTATTATCAGTCGTGGCAGCAGCGGTGGTGGTGGTGGCAGTGGTATTGTATAGGCAGCAGCAGCAGCAGCAGCAGTAGCAGTAGTAGTACTTATGCACTATATTGTTGTTGCTGTTGTTGTTGTCAGTTCTCCCAACGACAAATCATTTGTTAACTTTATGCCTTCACAGCTATGGAATAAGAGACCTTTGCTATAAAAAAAAAATGGTATGGGTTAACAAACAGGAATGGTATCCTTCTGTAAAACAATGCCTCAGTAACTCACCAAGCATGGAGAAGAAATTAACAACTAATTCTTAAAAAGGATCCTCAAAGAAGAAAACAAAAAGAAGAACTAGTGTATTCGATCTTTCCTCTCTTATATTCTGAATGTAGTGAGAGAAAATGTTGATTAAGCAGTCAAATCTCAGTGGAAAATCAAGAAGAAAATCGAAATTTTATAATTAACTAACACATTGAAATATAGCTTATATTTAACAGCAGTTCTAAAAGAGAGCCATTCAATTCATTGGCAACACTCTACTCACCAATAAGCTTCAAGTACAAGCTCACAGTTATGTAATTTCCTCTCTTTGCTTCTACTGTGACTACAATGTCCTCTGCTTCTCTAAACTAACAACCTGCACACTCACTCCACCCCACGCCCCCACCAAGTCATCCATTGCTTCTCCTCAACGATTACATTACAATATATCACCTTCCAGATTCTGTTCAAAATATTTGATTTATTTCTATCTTTTGAGAATTATGATGCTCTAAAATTCCTTCACTGCCCACATATTTGCACAGATGAATGCCAACCACATCCATCCCACTTGGGAAAGGTAAGGGTCACAGCTTCTCCTGTTTTAAACTAGTTTACTTGATTCCCAACCATATGATTCCAGGTTCAGTCCCACCACATGGCACTTTGGGCAAGTGATTTCTACTATAGCCCCAGGATAACCAAAGCCTTTTCAGTGGATTTGGTAGATGAAACTTCAAAGAAGCCCACTCTATATATATATATCCGTTGTACCTGGAATAAGGAAGATGTGTTCTTACCTGTCTCCTGTCCAAGCTTGATTTACACGTTTGCCACAACAACCTCATTTAGGCTTAGCAGTCCTTCCTGTTTGTTTTCACTGTCCTGCTTGTGTTACCAATTTTGACACTCCACAAAATCCCAAATTTTATTTAATTTGCTTTGTGGGAGCAACTGTTTTACCAAAAGCATATATTATTCTTAAATGTCTGAAATATGAGACTAGAGAAACAGCCAACAACTGAAGAAGGGTCGTTCTTTATGTTGTTTGTTTTGTTTTCTATTTGTGTCTTTCATTGTTTGAAAGAATAGTTCATGTTCCATGTACTCATACTTCCTACTTTTTGCTGTACACATTTCATGACATCCCGTACCCACATATATATATATATATATATATATATATATATATACACACACATAGATGTATGTACATATATGTACGTATATATGCATATATATATATATATATATATATATTATTTATAATATATATATATATATGTATGTATGTATGTATGTATGTATGTATGTATGTATGTATGTATATCCACACACATGCACATATATATATGTCTGCTTTTGTGTCTGTGTATGTCTCGCCAACCAGTGTTAGTCTGTTTATGTCCCTGAAAATAAGTGATTCAGCAAAGAAACAATGGAACAAATGCCAGGCTTTAAAAAATAATTGTTGGGGGCCAATTCATTTGATAAAATTTCCTTAGGTGGATGCCCCAGCAAGGCCACAGTCTAATGATTGAAACAAGTAAATGATAAAAGATAAAATGTCGTTTATTATCCAAATATTTTTTCAAATTCTAACCAGATTAAATCAGAGATAGAAATGTATAGTAGTGCAACAGTTAGATAATTTTAAATATCTCTGAGAAAATTGGAATATTTGGGGCAAATGATGCTTTCTACTATATTGACAATGATGACTCCTTGAGAATGGTTAGAACCTCATTGGATACCATTGTGTCTATAAGTTGAAATTCTATTTTGATGTCACCTGATATGTATGTCTCTGCAGAAACTTTAAAACTGTCCATTTAGGTATAGCCACATGCCTGGTTCAGGAGCACCACCAGGCTGTTGGGTGCCTGGAGTACATCCTGCAGCAAACATGTGCACCAGATCTGAGAGTATTCCAATGAGTTTCCCTCTATCATAACTCAAAGTCCTTTCAGAAGTTCATAAATGCTGCCGTTTCTCCTCTGAGTAAAATCTAAAACTGACAGTCTCTGCATCAATTTTGATAAAATGTAGCAGTTCTTTTTTTTTTTCTACATTCTTTATAATCTAATGGTAGAGCTACAGTTCAAGAAACGACTCTTTCAACTGCCTTCCAGCATATTGATATAAAACACCTCTCCATTCCTTGCTACAGACTTAGTATTGTTGTCTTAGTCCTGTATACACTGCTTAAGCATTTTGATAGCTTACAGTTTTGATTAACCCTACAATTGCATTGAAATCCTTGGTGTTGTCATGGTTTTGAAACTACTTGAGGCTTGTTCATAATGATACTACCTACGCCCTCTGCACAGTCGTAATTAACTTCAATGTTTTTCTTATTAAATTGGTAAACGTACTTGTGACTGTGGAAAGTGTTTACCATTAATACTGAGAAGTTTCTAGTTATGTTACTTACAACATTCTTATATCTCTTATGATGTATTAGAGATTTTTCTATTTAATTTCATTGACACCTATCAAATATATTTCGATTCTAATTCAATTCTCGACTGAATTCTGTGAGGAATTTCTGGCACTAGTGGTGTGTATACATACATGTCAATGTGAGTGCATGTCTGAGTGTGTGTGTGTGTGTGTGTGTGTGTGTGTGTGTGTGTGTGTGTGTGTGTGTGTGCATGCGAGCTTGGGTGTGCTTGTATTTCTAAATCTACATGGATATAAATATTTGTCTGTATGTGTGTGTGTACATATGTCAGTATGCCTGACTGTGTGTGTTTGCCATTACACTCGGATGTTTTATTTTTCATTTTGTAAATATGTTGCGCAAAAGACTTACAAACACTAAACGGATTTATAGATACACGCACACATGCAGGCACACATGCAGGCACACACAGAGACACACCTCAAATACAAATACACAGCTACATAAACTAATAAAGGATCCCTTTTTTAGACTTTTGACCTGCTAAAGATAGCAGCTATATCTCTATCAAATCAAAACCCAACAAAAACAAAAAACAACACATTAGATAAGATAATTTAAGAAAACCATAAGAAAATGAGGAAAATCACGGCAGGAATGGTTTACTCAGCGAACACGAATATAGCTCTGTGTGTGGGTGGGTGGGGCAGTTATGGGATTAGCATCACTGACAGCACTGTGACCCCTCAACATTTTCCATATTGACATGGATTAGACTGCTTGAGAGAGAATTCTTTGAGTAGATGAGATTCTTGAGGCCAATCCATTCTTCTGTCTGAAGTAAGATACTTGATTCTATGCTTTCATAAACTGGATCCTGTGAGGCATCTTGTTTATGAGACACTTAAACAATGCCACCCCAATTCTATGTTGGGTAAAGACACACAAATACAAACACTGACCAACATGCATGCACACATATACATATGTACACACATGCACACACACACATATGTATTTTACATGTGTGTGTGTGTGTGTGTGTGTGTGTGTGTGTGTGTGTGTGTGTGAGTGAGTGTGTATAATTTCAAACAAACAGTAAGTTGTCATCGTAGTACTTGGAGTTTCGAATGTCCGAGCGAAGAGCTACGATACATTTTTGTTGGCTATTAATAGCAACAGACGCTATGAAAAACCATTGAATAAAAGCAAAGTTACTCTAATATATATATTTTATGTATAAATATATATATGCATATTGTGTGTGTGTGTATGTGTGTGTGTGTGCAGATATGTGAATGTGCATATGTATATATATATAGATATAAATATATAAATAATAAGGGTAAAAATTAATATTAATGAAATTAATATCAATTTAAACCAGTGCCCTTACATTCCGGTATTTGCTGAATTTTCTTGAGAACAATTTTCCTTAGTGGTCAGACCATATGAGGGGGTCTATCTAAGCATATTAGGAGTCCACCTAGTGGACATTCCTCATATATGTATGTGTATATATATATATATATATATATATATATATATATATATAGAGAGAGAGAGAGAGAGAGAGAGAGAGAGAGAGAGAGAGAGAGAAAGAAAGAGAGAGAAAGAGAGAGAGAGTCAAAGTTTTGAGTTGATCCCATCAGCCTTCCATGTGCATGGACTCACTTTAAAATTAATCATCAATAATCTAATAATTTATTTAAGCATTTAACTTAATTTTAATTTGAACCATTCACTTCCCTCCTCTTGCATGTACAATATGCTTCTTTGATTCAACATCTGTAATTTTAGGAAAATTCTTATATTTTTAGGATTTTCTACAAATCTTTTTAAAATTCTAATATTATCTTAAAAATCTTTTATGTCTCAAAATTATATATTTTGAAATCTTTTAAATCTTTAATGTACCTCTGATGAGAGAAATGTGGTCATTTGTTATGGATAGAAACCTCGCCCTTCGCAAACCACACTTTTTTGAAATGATCGTAAGAATGTGTACTCACTATAGAATCATCCTAATTCGTCATGTACCACTGCTTCTTGGATTTCTACCTTCTAACCTCATCATCGATTTGTAAAATTTGAAAGTTTGACACTGAATGTTTTAATACAGGTACATTTGTGCATTTTACGCTTTCATGATTTGTATATTTGTACATGAAATGATACTGTATATGAATATGCATATGATGCGAAATGATTTAATTTGATAAAGGGAGCTGACCATTGAAATTTGTTCTCCATTCTAGCCTATATATATATATATATATATATATATATATATATACATACAAACATATGTGCACACACATATATGTACATATATAGGACAGGTTTCTGCACAGTTTCTGTCTACCAATTTCATTTACAAAGCATTGATCAACTTGAAATAATTGAGCAAGATATTCACTTAAGATGCTAAATGCTAGTTTCAAACCCATCGACACTTTCACATTAGTTTACATGGCTAATCGTTTTTAATCTGCTTTTTATGCCTTTCTAATAAAAGAATAAACTTGCTACAGATGCCCATTCCACTCTGATATAAAGAACACGATGTGTGCTAGGATTCTGGCAGAATAAACTACAACAAACGTAATGGCTTTCGACCCTTGCACAGGCACACCATGTAATGGCTGCTGCAACGATTTGCTCCATGATTAGATTTCACAGTGGTTCATCATTATACAAGCTAACACTTCTTTGCCTTCTTCTTCTTCACCTTCTTCTTCTTCTCCTTCTTCTTCTCCTCTCTCTCCCTTTCTCTCCCCCCTCTCTCTCTCCCTCCCATACTTTCTTGCAGAAATTATAACGCCAGAACAAATATGCTTGATTAGCAAAAGAAACAAGGTGATACTTCATTGCAGATACCAGAAGAATTAATTTTTGAAAGGAAAATGATCCAAAATACAAGCAACACAAACATCTGATGCAACAGCAATAGAAAGAGAAGTGGAAACACAATAATGCTTATCTGAATGGAACAACAAAGCAACAAAATAACTAAACATATTAACTCAGAGGGAAAAATTGACTCTTGAGAGACATCAGATATAAAAGGCAAACTCCAACAGGAGTATATTAAAACGTCTTTAGTGACAGATATTTGAATATGTAAGATATAATAAAAATAACAACTTATGAAGCAGAGAGTCTGAGAACTTTTAACAATGAGTATTTGAAGAATGTAATCAACAACAACTGAACCAGCCAATCAAAATGTAATAAATGCAGAAAGAAATGTATGAGAATATCACATGAGTTAGCAACAGTGGGATGCAATTACAGAATCAGAAAGTGAAGACAGAATGACCACTAAATTAACCAATGAAAAATGATCTGCAGATATACAATTTTAGAAAAAAAATTAGATGAAAGTGTTGTATAAAACTATATAAAGTTAAACAAAAGTGAAAGCGAACAATGGAAAATAGAGCAACCAACAAAAAACATGGAGGATTGAGAAAATTCCTTTATGACAGACTATTTAGCGAGTAAAAAAGATCTGAGAGGGTTATTTGCATTTTTATTCTTAATTACACCTAGGCAGGTTCAGATACAAAATGTGTTAGTATTTTTAATATACATCGAAGGAGAATAACTTCCCTCTTTTAAGATAACCATGTGTTGAACAATATCTGGTTCATTGGAACATAGGATTCTGTGACACCAATGAACAAATATGCAGATAACCATTCCAGATCTCACTGCACATGCTGCAAGTAAGGATTATTTTATCAGTTGGCAGATATAAACACTGCTCAACATATTTGTACAGTGAAAGTATACAAAAAAAGACCAATGGTTTGGTTTAGATTTAAAAGGCCCAGTGGGGTTTCTGGCTCATGAGATGCAACATTTTGAAATACTAGTGTTGCAGACCCCATGTGACTATGAGCCAAGTATATTGAACACACAACCATCATAAAAGAGAGGAGTTATTCTCCTATGACATACCCAACAGTAACCAGCATATTTTGTGTCTAATATATATATATATATATATATATATATATCGTTCACTATGACAGATCGCTAGCCACTATACTATTCTATAGCCACTATTTTATTTTCTCTTCCTGTTTATTTCTGTGTTCCTTTCTGTTGAAGAGCATAGGCTCGAAACGTAAGACTTTCTCACTTCTCGAGCATTAAATTAATACAACTGTTTGTTGTTTACACACCTGTCTTGGTCTTTTGTTTTTTTGTAAATTTCAACTATATATATATATATATATATATATATATATATATATAGCACCCATTACACTCTCCAAGTGGTTGACATTAGGAATGGCATCCAGCCATAGAAACCATGCCAAATCAGACTGGAGTCTGGTGCAACTCCACAGCTTGCCAGCTCTGGTCCAAACCAACTAACCCATGCCAGCATGGATAACAGATGTTAAATGATGATGAGGATAATGATATATACATGTAGATATTGGAGCAGACGTGATTCATGTGTCTTCTTCCAAAGTATGTGGTCTTGGCTTCAGTCCAACTGTACAACACGTTGGGTGTCCTCTATTATAACA
The DNA here is from genome assembly GCF_046866305.1 of Octopus bimaculoides. Taxonomy (NCBI): domain Eukaryota; kingdom Metazoa; phylum Mollusca; class Cephalopoda; order Octopoda; family Octopodidae; genus Octopus; species Octopus bimaculoides. The sequence goes on along the minus strand of NC_142932.1, from coordinate 128,994,643 downwards.
TCAGGTCAACCAAAACCTTGAGAAAGGATTTGGTAGAGGGAGACTGAAAGTAGTCCATCGTGTGTGTGTGTGTGTGTGTGTGTGTGTTCAAATGTACCCCTGTCCAAACATTATATGATGGCTGTAAACAAGAATGACCCTCATGCAAATGATGTCCTTCATTTCCAGCCTTCCATGATAAACATGTCTGGCCATGGGGAAATAGTACCTTTCTAGGAAACAGGTAAGGCTTGGTGACACAAAAGGCATCTAGCCTTCAAATATCCGCTACAATAAATTCCATGTGACCTTTGTAAGTATGAGAAAGAGGTTCTTAAATGATGGTGATGATATATCATATATATCGTATATATATGTATATATATATAAATAAACATATGCATATAGCCATATATTGTAAACTTTAGCTGAAATCAAGTGATAACTTCTCAAGAAGAATGACATAATCTATGTTTTTCTCTCTCTGATATATCCAATATTAAGACAGTGGATATATTTACTGATTAAAAAAATAATTTAGTGTAATTATTTAAAGTAGTATATCGTACAGTAGTTTTGACATGAAGAATGTATTGGTAGATAATAAAGAAAAAGAATATATATATATATTACGTTCTATATTTGTTTGTTTGTTTGTTTGGTTTTGGTATTGTTTCTCACACATTTCATGAAGCACAAATCCAACAATCTTTGCAAATGAATCAACATTTATGAATCAAGCAGAGCTTGTCAGCATGTTTCTGAAACAATTTATCCAAAGTATAATGAATTCATATGATTGATTTATTTTATGCATTAATATGACGCAGGCACAGTAATTTTGTAGTTATACTTAAGACATTCGTGCATGCTCAAATGTGGGAAGATCACTGCTGAAATATTTTCCTTGTAGACAAACTATGTGGAAACACACTTCACTGGGCTATGAATGATGTCACCAGATTGTAGGACACATGTTTCAGCATTGTTAGACTTCATCAGCTGCAGGTGTCAAATCCATAATTTATAACCTACTAACAACTGCCATTCTTTAAACAACAAAAAAATAAGAAAATTGCAATTTTTAAATCTTGCAATTTGAGATATTCAACAACAGTACTTTGGAGTAAAGATTATGTGCCATCATAACATGGCAGTCCTGGTTTAGGACGAATGTTACAGTAATTTAGCCCCATAAGACATCGTCTCCAGCTATGCTGATGAAGGGAAATAACCCGGAAATCATGATACACAGATATTCTTTTGAGCTGAGTGGAGGTGCAAGATTCCCTTGTTTGAAAATATAAGGACACAGATCGTGTTGTATAGTCAGCTCGAGACGATGTCTCCTGGGGCTAAATTACAGCAACATTCACCCTAAACTAGAACTGACATTGTTATGTTGGCAAATAATCTTTACAACAAAGCATAAATTTTCCACTATGTGCAAAGCTTTCTCAAGCTGGAATCACCTCATATTTTGGCACAGGAAAGTTGGTACAAAATATTTCGTAATAGATATCTAGACAGAAGCTGGAACTACAAGGGTAAGAGAGCATTTCAAATTATGTTACATTTCTCCTGTTATTAGTGGAGTTAAGACAATTAAACGAGTTGCTATGTTGAACACATTTATTTACAAAATAAATTAACAAACATGATAATGAAACAGCCACTCCATACAAGGCCATACATATGACTGTATGACTGGAAAGTATATCATAGTGGCAAAGAAGTCATTAAAGTAAATTAAAAGTCAACAAACCACATTGAAAATTAATTAGAATTATGAAACTATCAATTGATAACAAAAGATAATTATGCACAACTTAAAATCCAATAGAAAACCATCAAATTCAAATTCTTCTTCATCATTTCATCTATCAAAAGGCCCCAGTCCTTGTTTGGTGTGTGGTGTGTATGCCTCAATGATCCTAAGAGCTGAGCCACTGAAGTGCAATCTTCTTGTAGGACCCACTCCCCATGCAGAGGTTAGAGGCCAAATTAATTAATACCACCTCTTCCAAGAAGTAAAAATGTTTAAACCTATTATTCAATACATTCTCCATTCCATAAGGATATGATTGAAGGGAAATTTCTGGTAGGGTCGGTAAGCAAATGAGTTACCTAAATGTTCTCTCATGAACTCAAATATAATCATGTGTATGTATATATACTCATGCTTTGAATTCTGTTTTTCCTGTTTGCTTTACCAAACAAACACACACACACACACATATATATATGTGTGTGTTATGAGGCAAAAGTCACATACCATAGGAATTAATTAATTAATAATGTTTTAAATGTCTACTTTGTTCTGATATGTTCTTATTCGCTGAAACAGTTTTGGCGAAGTAAGACAGGTAAAAACTAATGAAGGATGAATGAGTTACCTTAGTGTTCATGTATGAGAAAACAGTTGCTACTCACAGATCTGTTGCAGAGGAATTCAACAAGCAGAATCCACACCGATTTCCAATTGATAAGTCAACTGTTGGACATCTAATTAATTGTTTTAAAGAAACTCTTAGTGTTGCTGACCACCCCCAAAGAGGGCAATTGATCCAACATCAACAGTGGTTATTTTAGAAACTCTTACAAACAACCCCAAAACATTTGATGAAGAAGTTAAGTCAAGTGATGAGGATTAGCCAAAGGTCAGTTTTCCATATTCCCCATGGACATCACTTCCATCCTTACAAAGTTCACTTGGTGCAGGAATTGCATGGGGATAACCTCGATCGCTGAAAAAAGTTTTGCTAGTAATATTTGCAAAACAGCGATCATTCCATATTCTTCAGTGGTGAAGCCATGTTTTATCCAAGTGGGCACATCAATAGACACAACTGTTGTTATGATAACCCTAGATTGATGCCAGGTAGTCACATGCAAAATGATCCTAGAATTATGGTAATGGGCTGGAATATGGGAGAATCAGTTAATCAGTCCTTACTTCTTTGACGGTAATGTCATGGGTGAAACCTACCTTCACATGCTATCGACTTTCTAACTGGATTATATGTGTAATGTTCCATTAGCAAAAAAGATCAAACATGCTCTTTCAACAGGCTGGAGCACCACCACAATTTAATTTGATTGTGCACGACTTTCTAAATGAACATTTTCCTAACAAATGGATAGGTTGAAGAGACCCTGCTGAGTGGCCACAGAGGCCACCAGACCTCACACCCTTGAACTTTTATTTGTGGGGCCATTTGAAATCAGTTGTTTATCAGACACATCCTAGAAATATCGAGGAACTTAAAGAAAGAATTGAAAATGAATGCAGTAAAATAACAGAGGAAACTCTCCATGTTAAGGAATCATGCAGGCACAGAACTGAAATGTGTAATGGAAAGGAAAAGGAGCATTTCGAACAGCCCATACAACGATTAAATAACTAGCAAATAAAATTTTCGGGTGTAATTATATTTTTAATGAATTATCCCTATGGTGTGTGACTTTTGCCTCACCTTTGTGTGTGTGTGTGTGTGTGTGTGTGTGTGTGTATAAGGCAAGGAAGAAAATGGAGAAGATATTCAATTGATAAACATACGTAATCATATATATATATATATATATGGTGTGTTATGTGAATTTATGGAAAGGAATCCCATAAAAATCAACAAATTTGTTAAAAATGAAGAGATGTAAAAATATAAGAGAGTTTTAATTCATGCAGACGAGTGTTTCAAACAGTGATATAAAAATCATGCAAATTCATGGTAGAATAGAAATAATCAAATTAATTAAATTAAATTAAATTAATTATACATCACTGTTCTCTTCAGTGCAAGAAGTATAAACAAAATTTTTACAAAGGACTTGAGAAAGGAACTAGCAGAGTAGAATTTCGGAGATTCATATTTATCCTTATGAGACAGAAAGAAGACATGTAAGTCCAATTATGTATAAATTAAAACTTATTTATTAATAATTTATAAAAAGACTACATCCCATCTAACAGCTGTTTCTGCTGCCAATGTTCTTTGGAATTAGCATTATGATGCTAAGAGAATATTTATCATGGTTGGTAATAAAACCGATCTGAATCATGGAGCTTCATTGGAGTGGAAAATAGGAGACAAGAAAAGAAGAAGGAAAGTTTGAATATGGTGAGAGTCATGTCATGTTGTGTGTAGAGCCATTGGATAATATGTAAATGACCAAAATTTAAAATAAAAGGGGCATTTGGTGAGATATTCCTATGTATGGTGGAGGATAGGTTAGAAAATAATATCTATTTATGCAAATAAGATAGGTCAAAGATGGAGTAAAAATACTATAAAGTGTTGGTAATAATAATCATGTTTATAGTACTAACTAATAGTATCGATCATAATAAATTACTTATCAATTTGATATAATTTTTCACTTACTACGAGTAGGCCTTTCACTCAATCCACCTATTGTCCAAATTAGGTAGACCAGGGCCTACTGCCAGATTTAATTGGTCAGTTAGTATTTAAAAACAAAAAAACTGACTACTAATAAACCGTTATTCTCCAGGGTAAAATAAACAAATGATATATGGTACAAGGGGCACCGAGCTGTTTAAGTCAATATAAAAATAAAAATAATATAAAGATATAAAGAAAATAAGATAAAATAAAATAGAATAAGACTAATAAAATAAAATAATAATAAAAAATTTGAAAATTTTCCAGTTGGACGTTTAGGAATTTTGATGGTTAAAGGGAGAAGGAGCCTAAAACCATTTAGGTCAATAAAATAAAGATATAAAAATAACAATAAAAAATTACCAGTTGGACATTTAGAAGTATTGATGGATATATATATATATATATATATATATATATATATATATATATATATATATATGGGAGAATGTACGAAAAAACAACAACAGACGAGGACAGGTGGTGTAAATAACAAAAGGATGTATTAGTATGACGCTCGGGAATACAGAAAGTCTTTAACGTTTCGAGCTACGCTCTTCAACAGAAAGAATACGGAGAGAAGGAGAAAAACACAGAGAAAAAAAATTGAATAGTGTCCAGTCAGCGGTCAATAATAGTAATGGCTAATCATAGTTAGGCGCCATAGAGTTCTTGAATGATAATCAAATCTTCCCTAGAGAACACAGCTTTCCCAATTAAAGGACCTGAACCAGATTCCGAAATCTTGCACATCACTCACAATAATGGCTTATACACTATGCATGGCTTCTAGATAGATATGATCTTTGAAATCTAAACATTTGGGCCAAAGATTGGACTTTAGGAATTAAGATGTCTTAGCTATGAACATAATGCTGTGCTGATGAAAGGTTCTGAACTGTTGACCTCTTCACTAGTTGTCTTGGACTGTATTGGTTCTGTCACATAAACTCAGTGTGAAGCAACCACATTCAGGGGTTTATGGAATGACTGACATCTTAGTATATTTGTTGTTGACACATGTTTTACTTCACCAATTATAAACCAATAATCTGGCAGCCATTTTTAAAATAAAAAGCAAAACTCATTAGAATTTGTCTCTTGGCTTATTTTGCTCTCAATTCTAGATTTGTCTAATCATTAAACTCCTCACTAACTTTCCACACAGACACAAGGAAGTAAAAATACAGAAAAAAATTAACTCTCAGCTCTCTCAAATGGGAAATAATGCTATTTATGCCTGAGGGAATCAAATGACTTGAAACTAAAACAGAAATGTTACCCACCCACTTGGAGACTAACTCCTCTTTATTTTATTCATCACATTTGATAAAACAAAGTTATGAAGTTCATGAGAATATTATGATTTGTTATCTGTACAAAATTATAATATGAGATATCACACATCAAAGATAATAATCAAACTCACATTTAAATTTATATAATGAAACTTAAATTTGGTTTTCTTATCAGATTGAAAGCAATGGTTTAGAAAACTGAACTAAAGCTGGCATAAAGCAATTATGCTCTGAAGAAAATAACTCATGATTGACTATTACTTGCTATAAATAGTTGAATCAAGAAGGTAAAAATTATGAAACTGACAAGTATGTAGATAGTTTGCTAGGTCAATGATATTAATGTTGACAACGAGAATATTGTGTTGGAAATTCTGCTGCAAAATATAACCATGTTGTTAAATGAAAAACACTCATAAGAAAAAAAGGTAATGAAACAGTTGCTGGCTTATATGTCACTTGAATCTATAGAAAAGTAAGGTCGAAGCCAAGTAAATTTTTTTTTAGCAACCAAAATGTGATTTTGTTTTTTCTTTCTATTACTGGTCAATACATTTGGGAGTATCTAATATATACAGAATCAAGAATCTATCTTTGTACTGTTATTCGACTTTGTTGCTCATATTCATGTTAGGGGCCCTTCACAGTTGTTTTGCTTAGCTCATTCTCATTTCCCCACATATGCACATAATCATACACACACACACACACATGATGCTTTGGGTTATAAAGAAAGAAAAAATGAAAATAAATTACCAGAAACTTGTTAAAGGTTTCTATTAGCAGGAAGTCTCCTCCATATTACAGAACTTTGCATTCCTGAATATGTTGCCATAACAGAGGATTCTGTAATGGAAGGTTTATTTTTCCTATTGCTATCTGTGATGGGAATTGATATATGCTCAGATGGGATTTTTACAACGAAATGTAAAGCAACTATTTTTGTGTAGGGAAATAACAATTTTTAAGCATACACTGTACACTATGTTTACATAAAAAGATTAGAAGAGAAATACATAAAGGATTACATGAGAATGCAGTAATATTATTGTAGAGTACATACTCATCACAAAAGATGTTGACTGCTGTGTGATGGGAGCGGGGAGTAATGGGAGTTTGTTGGAGGGAGAGAAGTACTATCTTCTGCTCCATACATTATCATCAGCATTTGCTTCATCAGAAAACATTTATCCAAACTTGTTGACATTTACGATGCCTTGTCCCTGTCTATAGCTCAATATAGAAACTGATCTCGTAATACATTCTCTTGTTTTTATTTTACGTTCATGATGCGGATAGTTATCAGCAAAGACTCACAAACCATTTATAAGCAACAGCCTTTCAGCCATTTTTTTATAGTCAACTAGAATGGTGTGACTGGAACTTTTATTTTCTCTCCTTACTCTGCAGCTTACTCTAGCACAATCAGTTCCTCGTTGAACAAACTTTTTCTTCCAGACTCTAACAATTCAACTCCTCTTCTAAAAGTTCTTCCTCGAAAATTACTTTTTCTGGCTTGTTTCAAAGTTCTTCTCCGATAATGTCTTGAAGTTAACTCTCTCACTTTGTTCCATTGGCTGGCAAAAAGATGTGTTCTTGTGGTTATACTCTTACATGTTATTCTTTTACTTGTTTCAGTTAATGGACTGTGATCATGCAGCGGCACACACTTTCATATTCTCAGAGAGACAATTTAAGTTTTCTGGATGGTTTGTTGCTTTATTCACAAGGGGAAATTCCACAGAAGAGAAATGCTTCACACTGGATCTTTCAAGAGCAGGACGAAAACACTTGTAAACCAGTCTTGGAAAGGTTTGTGGTTATTCAAGCCCCCTTATTTGAACACCAAATCACAAGTAGAATATGATTACGGTAGCTTACTAAAACCATTATAGTTTTCAAGGGATACAAGTGAAGGGGCTTTAATTTCCCAGCATCATTTACATCAACATGAAATGGTAGATTATATCTGGAAGCTTCAAAACCCGATGCTGATTTTTCCTCAGAAGAAATCTCAATGAGTCACACACCTCCAGATTAGCTCAGCTTTTGCTTCATCAACATTGGACACTTGTTTTAATATGTAGCATCCTTGGAGAAATCATTTTTTTCAGTACCTCAAAATTATTAGCACCAATCTTCATATCAGTAGAACAAAAACTCATTTCAATTCTATGCAAAATAAGATACCTCTTAAACTTTTCAAAACAACTTTTAGTTACCAGAAAAGATCTTAAATCAGAAATTACAGCTTTATTATCTTGCAAATTATATACCAACTCTCGACTTTCACCTGTATTATGTCCACACTCCAAAACCAGTACATATTAATGATCATATCAGGTCAATAGTAAAATAATGTTTGAGCAGTTAACAGACAATCGGTTTGAGCACTGGATCTAATTATGTCTTTATTGCCAGTTATTGTTCCCACTGTAAATACTGTGAACTTTAAGGTTTTTGCAATAAGGCTGAGTCTCTCTCCTGTTTGTAAAAAGCAATCTCTTTAAGAATCCTTTTGTAAAATATAATCCTTTTATACCTTCTTTTGGCACAACTGTTTTACCTTCCAGTTGGATGACCTCATCCCAGTCATGATAAAATAAAGGCAACACACGCGATTGTATCTACTTGTAGGTAAATGCAACCATGGCAGAGAAAGGTTAGAAATCCACACCAAATATTAAAACAGTAGAATCCAAAGAAAGACGTAGTATTCTGTTCTAACAAAAAATTATGTTTTTATTTTGAATGCAAGAATGGAAATCAGAAAATGAAAGAAGTGGATGAGGAACGTTGAAGGATAAGAACTGTACAATGTAAGAGGATGTACAGTATGAATAAAGTTGGCAGCTAGAACTAGGGTGAGAATGTTGAGATCAATGAAAAACAAGATCAGTGGAGTTGATAAATACATAAACAAGGTGAGGGTTTGAGAGGGAGAGGCTAATTGTATGCAAAAATGTTAAGAGCAAAGACAAACAATAAATAGGAGACGAGCAAGTGTAGGTGCTGGCGGAAAACATTAATATCAATGAAAAATAAAACTTGGAGGAGAAAACGCAAATAAATTTTAAAAATTGTAGAGTCAGAAAAATTATGAGAGACGTGGCTGGATATTTTAAAATGTCAAATGCAATATATATTGTTTCTACAAAAAAAAAAAAATTTTATACATAAATATGGCTCATAATTTTAGTTTTCAAAATTGTTAAAATTTATCAGTTGAGGCAGAACTACAGGACATATTCCAAAATTATTGGTTATTCTTTGCAATTCCTGTATGTGTGGAAATCTGTAACCAAGTTTCCATGATTAGTGGAGGATTCTTTCTGGAAACAGCTGATGAGTCATTCCTCATCACTTGTATATGTGTGTGTGTGTGCGTGTGTGTATGTGCGTGTATGTATGTGTATGCACACACACACACACACACACACACATATATATATATAAATACTCATATACTTAATCATAACAAGGGATTAGCTATAAGCCTCTCCATGCACTGAAAGAAATAGACACCAAAAGACACTATTGCCACCTTAAAATCTCTGAGAAATCTCAGAGATTTTAAGGTGGTAATAGTGTCTTTTGGCTTCTATTTTTTCAGTGCATGGAGAAGCTTATAGCCAATCCTTTATTATGATTATGTATATAATTATTTAAATATTCGTAAAATTTACCTAAAGGGTTTTTATTTCTGAGCTGACCCCCTGGTAAAATCATTAATGATTTTTACCCTTTATTATAATATATATATATATATATATATAAATTTGCACGAAGCGTAATGATGCTTAATAAGCATCTACCTGCTAGAAATAAGAGCCAAGTCTTAAATAATCCACCGTAGCGCACCAATATAACAGAGAAAAACAGTATGCGAGGAAAACAGAAAGAATTAAAACATTTAACAGCACAAATAAAAATACTATGCAATTTATCCACAGATGATATGAACAGTAGTGACATCTAACTTCAAATCTCAGTGTTTGAATATTTCATATATATATATATATATAGATATAGATATGCAGGGCAGGGAATCATCAATTAGTAATAAAATTAATAATTAACAATTCTGCCGGGTAGCTCAGTATGAAAAAAACCTTCTTCGGTAAATAATTTATAATCATAAATATATAGGGATTGACAGTAACCTGCTTCTCCAACATACTGAGAATTCAGAAATAGCAGTCAAAGAACTACTGATTTCAAAACTACAAATTATTACTCCAGATTGATAGCGATATTTTTGATACACACAGAACAAAAAACAATATTGTTTTTTGTTCTGTGTGTATCAAAAATATCGCTATCAATCTGGAGTAATAATTTGTAGTTTTGAAATCAGTAGTTCTTTGACTGCTATTTCTGAATTCTCAGTATGTTGGAGAAGCAGGTTACTGTCAATCCCTATATATTTATGATTATATATATATATATATATATATATATATATATATATATATATATAAATATATATACAGGGTGCAGTGAATATATTGTAATCTAAATGATGCAAAAATTAAAATAACACTTACATCTCATTTTAACTTATATATTTACCTAAATTACATAAAAAATATCTTGAAATACTGAAGAATAAATTTATTCAATAAAATCACCATTGGCTTCAACCACAGCCTCCAGACGACTTCAGAATCCTTTGCAACTCTTCTGGACAGTCTCCTTGTTTAAGTTGGTGAATGCTACCATAATCCTTGCCTTCTGTTCGTTGTTGGTGTTACAAGGAGTTTTGTTGGACACAACGTTTCAGCTGATATACCCTCCAGCTTTCATCGGGTGTCTTGGGGAGATTTCGAACCTGAGTTCTCATTCCTAAGATATTTTTTGATATTATTATTATTATTATTACTATCATTATTATTATTCAGATCATTGCTTGGAATCAAACTCGGAGTCTTGGGGTTAGAAGCCCACGCTCTTAACCACTATGCCATATGCCCGTGGGTATATTTATCTATGTTATTAAATATATAATACTAACCTGCCATTGACAGGTTACTAGTATGTCATTGTAACTAATTTACTTCTATTAATTTTTTGGTGCTTTGTATAGCAGTAAGCACTGCCATACAGTTCCCAGCTGACAAAGCATTCTAGTCCTACTGACCACATTACAACTCTTTCCCATTTTATTCATTTATATTTTTGAATAGTTCATTCTGCAAACAAGACCAATTTCTCTGGGAATGCAACTTTGGCTTTACAAAATCAACTGATGATGGATTTGAATTTAGGATCTTGCTTTAGGATTACCTGGTGGTCTATACCAATCAGAAATCTTTTGTTAGCCTGTTGTATCTATATTGACAGTGAGCTCAAGAAGTATTTTGCCTGGATTGATAATCCCTTATTAATTACTCTTTATTCTTATATATTTTTTAATGTATGAGTGAGTCAGTGCACCCGTATTATGTAAATATACGAACATAATGATCATGTGTATATGTGTATAAATTAGTTACTTATACATGTATATGTCTTGGTCCTTTTTGATGATTGTATATAGTGATAAGAACTGATTGGGTTCCAGTTACAAATTGCAGCATCTTTTGATCGGGTTTTCTCCTAATTTGAATAATTCCATTCTGTATTTGGTCAATAGTTACCATCTGTGATGATGCGATGCATATTGTTTTTGATTTTGTTGTGGATATTTTAGGATTTCAGACATATCATAGGATCGATAATACTAATGTAACATTATGTCTGTCCAGTCACAGGTAACTTTCAGTAAATAACGACCAATCTCAGTTGCTGCTACTATTGTTGTTATTATTGTTCAGGCTCATGATTTCTTTGCTCAAACAGATCAACAAAAGCCTTCCAGCCTTGACCATCTTGCTTGTTTTGTGGAATATTTAGGATTACAAAGCTAATGTGTCTCCTGACTTTTTCTTATGATGATGGATTGTGATTTAAGGAAGAGTTGGTTCTACTTAAAAAACAAGCACCCAGTACACTCTGTAAAGTGATTGGTGCTAGGAAGGGCATCCAACCATAAAATCCAAGCCGAAACAGACAATGGAACATGGTGTGACCCCTGGCTTTATGAGTTCTTGTCAAGTCATCTGACCCATGCCAGCTTGGAAAGCAGACATTAAATGACAATGACAATGACGACGATGATGATGATGATGATGATGATGATGATGATGAGGAGGAGGAGGAGGAGGAGGAGGAGGATTAGTTGTTATTCCTAGCTGGGTGAATGACCACAGACAGACTTCCTAATCAGATCACAGATTGTTCTGAGTTTATTGTTAGGGTGTAGATACAGACAGAATCTGGTTTGTGAGATAAGATCGCAATCTTTGGGTGGTCAACAGTGTTCTGACTGGGGCATATTAGCACTTTATATCAAATTAACAAATGATATGTTTTGTGCTAGGCTTTTGTGATAAAGAAACATGTGCAGTCCTCAGAGGTCAGATATTGTAAAGTATAAAGTTTGGTGGAAGCTCTTGGAGGCATAGAGCTAAAAACAAAGTTCTAATGATCTCCTAAAGGCCCTAAGAGACATTTAGCTTTGATTACATATTCCTCAAATTGGTGATGGTGGGAAATTATTTAGGAACTTTTTTGTATTCTCTCTTTGTGCCTAACAGACTCGTTAATTTTCTTTTAATTCTGATCCTTGTTCTGATCTCGAAATTAAAACATGAAATATCTTTTGCAAGCAACTTTTTAGCAAAAAAGAAAAAAAAAAGAAAGAAAGAAAAAAAAAAGAAAAGAAAAAAGAAAATCGAAAAGTGTATTTAGAATTTTTAGAAAGAAACAATCAATACGGCTTAATTATATGATGTGATAAAAATCTATAATGCCTAAAGAATATTTATTGACCAAAAATATTAGAAGTCTCAGAAAAAGTTAGTTCTTTGACCTCTCAAACTACTGCCATATCTCAAGAGATATTATTTCTTCACTACTTCCAAAATACTTGTCTTTTAATCCTGAGATTCATCTTATGGGGATAGCAAAGGTATTGATTATGATTTATTGGCGAATATAGATGAGAATATAAAGGATATGTACAGTATTTACTGTATCTCTCTACGCATATCTACATGTTTGTGAATGTGCAGTGTGTGCATATGCTTGCAGATACGCACATATATGTATGTAGGTAATGTGCACTTGCTTCTATCCTTTTTCTCTTGAACTATGAATACACACACATACAGACACACACACACGCATACACACACATATATCATGTTATTATATTATGTTACAGGGTGAGTAAGAGAGAGAGAGAGAGAGAGAGAGAGAGAGAAAGAGAGAGAGAGAGAGTCATTCATGTAGTGAAGTGAGCTGACAACTTTTCTATTTTGTTAACACTTTCTACCCTTCTTCCATAGTTTTAAAAAATCTAGTCGGTATCATTAGTAGAAAGATATTGAAACTCATCTAGCAAAGAAATCTTTGACAAGGTGGCCCCTAATTATAGTAATGCTTTAGCTGCTAGTTTCATGATAAGATTACCTACATCCCCATCCCTTTTCTGTTTAATGTTAATAACAGACTACATCAGATTATCTTCCTCCCCACCACCAATTTCCTTAGATGCTAAGCCAAATATTGCTAGAAATTTTCTAAATCTGATGGATAAATATTTTCCCCTTAACCATCACTATAGGAAATATATTCAACACGAATATCTAAATGTGAATTATTGTTGTACCCCAACATGAAAGATACTATAACAGACGTTCAACTAAACTAATAGAGGTTAAGTGTACATGCAGAAACATCAATGTGTACCTATCTCAGCAATTATGCAATGCAGAGGTGATAATATATTTAAGTAGAAGTCAGTTCTGCTAAACCATAGTGTACTATAGAGCATAAAGACTATGATGATATGCTGAAGGTAAGTTTAGGTAATGTAACATTAGTTACACATCATCTTTCGGAGACAGGGAAAAGTGGAAAGCAGCAACATTATCAAGTTATATGGGGTGCTTAAAACAACATCGTTTAAACTTTGACATTAGATAAAAAAAAGATTAAAAAAAAACACTTTGAGAAGCAGAACAGACATTAAAAGGCTTAAAATCTGAAACTATTTACAAGGCATAAAAAAGAGATACTTGAATAACATCATCAATTCTGACAATTTTCTTAAACATGAGATTGGAATTTTTTTTACTATCTACTGCCACTACCACAAAATGTGCACAAGCCCAGGATATAGCAAACTAGCATTGATCTATTTTGAACTGCCTCTTTATTTATTCAATTTATATATTGTTCTCTTCCTAATACTCTGAACATGCTTCTCCTGCTGAGCCCACAACTTATCAATTGTCAGAAGCCATTCTGGTGATTTTTCTCCTCATCTGAAGATAATCTCAGAAACATTTAAAATTTTTTAATGGTTCAAATTCTCTCTTTTACTCTTTTACTTGTTTCAGTCATTTGACTGTAGCCATGCTGGAGCACCACCTTTAGTTCAACAAATCGACCCCAGGACTGCTGAGTTACAGGGACGTGAACACACCAACATCGGTTGTCAAGCAATGGTGGGGGGACAAACACAGACACACACACAAACACACACACACACACACACACACACACACATATATATATATATATATATAATAGGCTCCTTTCAGTTTCCGTCTACCAAATCCACTCACAAGGCTTTGGTCAGCCTGAGGCTATAGTAGAAGACACTTGCCCAAGGTGCCACACAGTGGGACTGAACCCAGAGCCATGTGGTTGGTGAGCAAGCTACTTAGCACACAGCCACTCTTGTTTAAATCTTTAAAAGCCAAAGAAATTTTGTGCCTCACAACTTAGTCATGGTATATGACAGGAAATCATTCACACTTTCTGCAAATTTATATAAAATGGTGTAGCTTCATGGGAAATCAATTGTTTTTTTAATGATTGACTGCAATTTTAAGTTCCATCATGAAATCGTTACTTGCATTGTATGAGCTAATGAACTAATTATAACAATACATATGTTTTAGTACACACCTCCATAGAGTTGACCCTCTTTCAGGCATGGAATCTTATTTACAGTACATGATATGATATGATATGCTTGAGAAGACCTGTTGAGTCAAGTAAAACCAATATTGTAGCTGTGGCCAGTGCCCCCTAACTGGATTGGTCAGACAGTGTCCTTACTTATGCATTTTGAATTTATAGAGCATGTATCATGATTAAGTTCCATTATTAATAAAACCTGTTGTTTGGTATTTGCTTCATTTCAAGATGTAGAGTTTGCAATGTTGTAGCAAAATTTGGGGTAGTGAATAGGAGGTTTTGGTAGTACCTCTGTTGTGTGGTAAACTGTTTTTTTAAAGACTATAAAGATTATTCTACTAGAGTTGCTAAAACCAAGTTATGTTGCATTTGCTACTTTTCCTATGGTATATGTGAACTTGTCCTAAAAAACACATCTAAATACAGCATTGTCCTAAAAAACACTTCTAAATACAGCATTGTCCTAAAAGCCACTTTTAATTCTAATGAATCCTTAAAATTGTGCTCATATTCTAAATTTGGTCCTTATTCTATTGGTCTCTTTCGCCAAACTGCTATGTAATGGGATGAAAACAAACCTACACCAACTGGCTAGACAGAAAGACATATTCACATGCAGATACTAATTCAATATATTAGTTCCGTATTTTGGCACAAGGCCAGTAATTTTGGTGACAAGGTAAGTCATTTACATCAACCACAGTGCTCACCTGTTAATTATTTAAGTGATTCCAAAAGGATGAAAGGCAAAGTTGACCCTAACAGCATTTGAACTCATGAGTCAGAAGAAATATTGCTAAGCATTTTGTCCAATGTGGTTATGATTCTGCTAGCTCACCACCTTATGAATTCAATATCTTAAACACACACACATACATGATAATTTTCCTCAAAGTTTCTCTCACCCAAATTCACTCAAGGAATTGGCTAACCCAAGGGTAGTGGAGAAGACCCTTGCCTGAAATAACCCTAACTCACAACGAATCAGAAATATATATCAAACATTAATTTTTAATATATGAAATATTTATTTAAGTATTCTAGTAACAAAGTACACATAAGACTTTCTATGTTACTAGCATACTCAGTGTTGTGACAATGTAATGACTTGAATAACATAGGATATTTATTTCTTCAATTATATGTTTAAATACACTGAAGTGCAACACATTTGATATCCATATAAATCTTATTAATAAAATATCTAATTAAAATTTCTAAGCACATAAATAATATTGAACACATTTCTCATAGTCCTGGAAGAGTGAAAGAGAAATTTGAAGCAAGTATCAACCGTCAGATGTTGTAGTGGTTTCGGGTGTTGTAAATTTTGTTACGAGATGAAGCATCTATTTCATGTTGTCACTTTAAAGCAAAACTCATTTTATCTGCTGGTGTAGAGTATGTTGTTCTGTCGTATTTAAATATTTGCTGCACACATACACATACAAATAATATAAATTCATGTTCATGGAAACATTTTCACTTGTATACATATACACACACACACACACACATATATATACATATATATATATACATGCAAATACATGCAAATAAATATATATATATATATATATATATATATATATATATATATATATATATACACATACATACATATATACTTTTATATGTGTATGGACATAGAATTTTGCAAAACTTTATACCAGATACAGTTTATCTATTCATATTTGTATATGCACTTGTGTACACAAAACAAAATTTTGTTCTCTTTCATTCAAACCCACACACAATTATATTTATTATAGATACTTATATAACTTCATGTGTGTATGTATCCTGTACTAGGTTTTAATTTAAGATATTCACATTCAATCACATATGTTTCCCCACTTCCTCCTCCTCCTCCTGCTCCTCCTCTCCTCCTCCTCCTTCACTCAGCTGTATCAGACAGTTGTCTATCCAATTCTGTTAAAAGGCACACAGTAGAATGAACAATACCAATTCAACCAACGTTTAAATATCCCAAAATAGGTAAGATCATTTTCACAATCAAACATATTCCATCCAAAAATACACATTCATATATATATATATATATATATATATATATATATATACACATGCATATATGTATATACATGTATGTATGTATGTACATATATATATGTGCATGTATATAGGTATATATATGTGTGTATGTATATATGTATATATATGTACATATGCACATATGTGGTGTGTGTGTGTTTATCTATCTATCTATCTATATATATATATATATATATATATATATATATATATATATATATATATATATAAATGCATTGTTGTAAGTATATATGCATGCGTGAATGTGTGTATGTTTACACATGCACACACAATCATATATGTATATACATACATATATATATACATACTCATATACATACACACACACACACGCATATATATATATATACACACACACACACACATCCAAACTTTTTTTCTTTTTGTTTTGTTTTTCCTTTTTAGAATAAATTTTGCTTCTAAAATTTGGCAAACTTTTTGAATTGCTTTAAACATTCTGTTTATCTTGATTAATTTTTACCATTTTTGTTGCTTTGTCTTTTGATATCAAACTCTCTACCATTTTTGAATTACAGGATTTGGCTTTGAATTGGTTATATTTGAGAGAAACACTTCTGAAGTCTACACTTTTGCTTTTATTGAAACAACCTGACTGAAAGTGTGTTCACCCTTTACAAAGCTCACTGAAGTAACAGTAGAAATAAAATGGCCATGTGATAAGAAATTTGCCTCTCAACCACCTGGTTCTGGGTTCAATCCCACTGCTTAGTACCTTTGGTGATTGTCTTCTGCTATATCCTCAGGCTGGCCAAAGCCTTATCAGTGGGTTTGGTAGACAGAAACCGAAAGAAGCCCATTAGATATATATATCATCATTATTTAACATCCATTGTCCATGCTGGCATGGGTTGAATGGTTTGACCAGGGCTGGTAAACTGAGGGGCTGCACTGGACTCCAGTCTGATGCCATTCCTAATGCTGACCATTCTGAGAGTGCAGTGGGTGCTTTTACATGCCACCAACATGGGTGTCCATTGTGTGACACAAGTATTTGCCATAGGCTTCATGGGTCTTCAACTCATGCATGGCATGTTGCCAAAAGTCTCAGTCATTTGTCATTGCCTCCATGAGGCTCAATGTTCAAAAGGTGTTTTTTTATGTTCCACTGGCACGGGTGGAGCATTGGCCATGGGTACGACTTCACTTGGCTTGGCAGGTCCTCTCAAGCACAGCATATTGCCAAAGGTCTCAGTCACCAGTCATTGCCTCTGTGAGGCCCAACATATGAAGATCATACCTCATACTTCATCCATTTGTCCCATGTCTTCCTGGGTCTACTTCTTCCACAGGTTTCTTCCTCACTTAGAAATCAGTACTTCTTTACACAGCTGTCCTCGTCCATATGAATCATATGACCACAATATGTGTATATATATTGGTGACTGGTGTTGGTGTTTTTATGATTCCATAACTCAGGGCAAAAGACACTGATGGCACAAGCATCAGTCTGTAAAACACTGAGCACTCAGGTCAATTCATTCATCAAAATTCTTGAAGGTGTTGCTCCAGCATGGCTGTAGTTTGATCACTGAAGTAAAGTAAAGATTGCTTCTCACGTCATACCAAGTGATAAGGGTCAGTTTCTCAATTTCCATGGCATATATTTTCCCTACCTGGACAGGACACCTGTCCTTGGCAGGATCCCACATTTCTGCCAGTTGGGTGGACTGGAGCAACATGAAATGAAGTGTTTTGCTCAAGAACACAATGTGCCACCTGGTCCAGGAATCGAAACCACAATCTTACGATCATGAGTCCAACACCCTAACCACTAAGCCATGCACCTCCATTAGTCTGAAACAAGTAAAAAAAATAAAAGACTAATTGACAAAAAGAGGAAAAAAAAAACCTAGTCTTCTCCACTGAACTCAGAAGACAAATATCTAATATCAAAAATATATTAATATAATGTCAAGAAAAGAGGGTCTCCTAGAAATGGAAGCCAGACTCTGAATCTATTAATTTTAGTAAAGACAAGACAAATGAGATTTTTGAAATAAGTAACAAATTCTTCAGAAAAAATATCTGAAAGAAATTCTACCAGAATATTAAAGAAGAAGGAGGGAGAAAGAAGAGGAGGAGGAGAAGGAAGAGGAGGACAATGCAATGGAAGATACAACACCACCACCACCACCAACAACAACAACAACAACAACAACAACAACAAAAACAGCAACACCAGAAATACAAATATACTGAAAGAACATAGGAATCCCAAAAATGATTATAAAAAGAGAAAGTAGAAATTTACGATAGAATCACAGAACTTGGATTAAGTAACGAGGCATTTACCAACAAGCATTGTTTCAGTTCTATATTAAAGAGATGAGGAATTATGTACATTATTTACATTATTTACATTTGATAGATATTTATCCTCATCTTGTTAGTTGTTAACACAACGTTTCGATTGATATACCCTCCAGCCTTCATCAGGTGTCTTGAGGAAATTTTGAACCTGGGTTCTCATTCCTCAGGTATTTTTTGATGTTGTTATTATTATTATTATTAGGAATGAGAACCCAGGTTCGAAATTTCCCCAAGACACCTGATGAAGGCTGGAGGGTATATCAGCTGAAACGTTGTGTTAACAACAAACAAGATGAGGACAAATATCCGTCAAATGTAAATAATGTAAAACATTGTTTCCATTTGAAAGGTTCTTTGAATTTATTGATTTAATCATTTTTATGAAAATTCTTAAACACTGTACAGTAAAGTTCTTGCAAAATATAACCATGAGGAATCCTCAATGTGGTCTCTAGATCAGCTAGAAATAGGTCCCATATCTCATTCATTTACATTTAGCTTTTCTTTGCTGTTAGAAGTCACTCCTTGAGGCCTGTTTTGTTGTTTCCTGAAGCAACCACTTATGCTGGAAGTTACAGAAAAAGAAACGAAAAGAGTCAAATGAGAATTTACAATCGTAGAACAGTGTAGAGGGAATTTTAAAGAATTAAGATTAAATAAATCTAGGAAACAAGGTGAGAGTTCCATGTTTCAGAAGCTTGAGGAGAGAAACTAGAGAAGAAATATTTTTAAAAGAGGGAATCATAAAACTGAAAAGTTGAGAATTAACTGAAGACGAATGGCTTGAATGTGGAGTTACAAGAGGAAAAAGTTTGACTGGACAGAGTTGAAAGGAACCAGCCACTGACCATTCCAATCAATCAGTGAACACAGATCAAGCTGAAGAGAACAGGATATTTTTAGCTGAGCAGACAAATCAGACTTACCATTCATGCTTCATCATCATCATCATCATCATCATTTAACACCTGTTTTCCATGCCAGCAGGGGTTAAACAGTTGGACAGGAGCTGGCAAACCAGAGAGCTGTATCAGGCTCCAAGTGTTTGCTTTGGCATGGTTTCTATGGTTGGATGCCTTTTCTAACACCAACCACTTTTCAGAGAGTATTGCTTGCTTCTTATGTGGCACCAGCGCCAGAGCTTTTTACATATTAATTCTTTTACATTCCACCAGCATGAGTACTTTTATGTGACACCAAGACAGGTGCTTCTTACATGGTACCAGAACAGGTGTTTTTTATGTGACATTAGCACCCAAGGTTAGACACAAGATCATTTAGAAGATCGTCTCTCTAAGAACTAAGAAGATTGAACTAAGAATAAAACCCCGGGAAAGATCTAACGAGATGAAGTGGAGGGATGATGAGCATTTAAAAATATTTTCATAACAATCATAATAATAATGTGTGTGAGTAAATTTTTTTAATGTTATCATATTGGAATACACTATCACCCTGGAATGTTATTCCTTTGGGAATTGTTTTGTAACTTGTCTTCTTTGTGTGTGTGTGAATCTTCACAGACTGTATTATTTTACTATTAATAATGCAGTGGAAGGATATATTCTGGAATTAGGTCAGAATATGAAATTTGCATTTATTCATAAAAGACTTTCAGTTTGTAATTAGACATGCAGTGTCACTAACGAACACTTATTTTCTGTAAGTACATTAACTTATTATCTACAGTTTGATATAAAATATGCAGGGTTTCATTAATATACAAAGGGACATCAATAGATTTTAGCAAGAGGAAACCTCTGAAAGAACATTTTTAAAAACACATCTAGGAGCTAATATTTAAAAAGAAATTCTATAGCAGAAATAAGATAAGAGGTACAAATAGACTGGCCATCTTTATCATAAAACAGTGTTTCACTATAATAATTTGAAATTCAGTGAAGAGAAGAATATGAGTAAGAAAACCAGAAAACCAGTCAGGGTGTGGAACCCAATATTCTAAAGTTAATGGAGTTTGGATAAGCCTAGGACATGCCCACAGAGTTAGGATGCCTTATATATAGAATTACTTCAAAGTAATGACTGGTTGATATTAAGAGCTTTCACTAATACTAGGGTCTGATACAATTACTCTCAGAAGAAAATCAACATTATTTTGTTGATAGAGAACTTCCTCATTTGTAAGATGCAGTTGATGAGAAACACCTGTAAAGACTGTTATTTGGGGAACTGACATGAAATGTGAATAATAAAAATGCACCAAAGCAACCTCAAAGAGAAGAAAATTAATAAAAATATAAAGATATTGAATAATGAAACGAGGATAAGAGAGTGAGACGAAACACAAAAATATTTGGAAATTAATGACCTCTACAGAATACACCACAGCAGACAAAGGAAGAATGGTTAAGACGATATATTATTGATGTATAAGATTAATACTTAAAACAGAGTTAAATACCAAAAATAAGGTGATAGTCAACAATGCTGTAGCTGTCTTAGTAATAAGTTAGAGTAATAATATTTTCAACTAATACTAAATGAATTAGCATGTCTAGACAGGAAAACTAATGAGAACTAATGACTGCATTTAGAATACAACACCCAAAAGCTAACTCAAACAGATTACATTTTCTTCCTTAAATAGAATGAAGTAGAAGACTTCTGTGACTATTAAATTATTATGAAATTTATACTACAGGACTACGAAAATTATCTAGAAAAGAATAAAAGGATGGTCATAACAATGGCTACACAAACATGAACAATACACAACAAAAAAACTATTTCCATGTTTAAGTTATTTAACTTAAACCAGAAGCTGAGAAGATAGTTGTGAAAAAGAAGAAACAGCGGCAGAAATGTTAAAACAAAAATATTAAATAAAGAGTTAAATCGAAAAATAAGATTTAAAAATGTTATATAAAGATGTCATATAAACAAAATAGGGCAAAAGAGAAGCAAAGAAAAGATGCAGCATTCGTTGTGAAGCACTGGAATGAAAGCTGAAACCAAACTTTTGAGGACAAAACCAAAGCATTTCCTTCAGAACCTACAAAAGAATTATTATAATATTTAATTAGAAACAGAATACAAAATGTAACCACAGAATAAATGGAGGTTGATCGATTTTGCTGTTTGTTACATCATCCTCATCATTTAATGTCCAAATCCATGCTGGCATGGGTTGGATGGTTTGACAGGAGCCAGCAAGCCAGGGAGCTACACTAGGCCTGTTTTGGTATGGTTTCTACCATTAGATCCCTTTCCTAATACCAACCACTCTACGGGTGCTTTTTACATGGTACTGGCACCAGCGCTTTTCATGTGGAACTTGCAAAGGTACTTTTTATGTGGCACTGAATTCAGCAGCGCCATCTGTTTTAAGCACTTTGTCAGCTGCCACAATACAAAACTTTGAAATGATGGTATTGTATTTTTTAAACAACAACAACAACATATATTTGGTATTTGCCTCTAAACACAAATAAAAAAACCAACAAATAACAACATGGGCTTTCCAGCCCTGAACAGCTTATTGTATAATTAAAAACTGCTTCATTCACTGACACCCCTGAACTCAAACCCTGCCATTTGACTACATAAAACATTTCTATCTCTTAATCCTTGGGAATTTTGTATGCTTAACCCCACCCAGTTCCAGTGCTTAACCCCCGGTTCCTTGGTACAATGAAAGCTGAAGTCATCCCTGGATAAAACACCAGTCTATCTCAGGAAAAATTCCTGAAGTATCTGTTACCTACCCCTAATATCTAGAAGGGTTGAAGTCAATGAATAAGCTTCTTTGTGGTTGCATAAACTGCTAGAAATAGCAACCAAATATCCTTAAAATTTTTCTTTACTGTCTTCAAAAAGGAAACATCACAATATCTTTTATTTTTTGCCTGTTTCAGTCATTAGTCTGCAGCCATGCTGGGGCAATTGCCTCGATGAATTTTAGTTGAAGGAATCGAATCCCTGTACTTTTATTTTTCTAACCCTGGTGCTTATTCTGTTGGTCCCTTTTGTTAAACTGTTAAGTTACAGGGGATGTAAACACACCAACACCCATTGTCAAGAAGTAGTGGGGGCACACACAAAGAAAGACAAACATATAAGTGCATGCACACACACACACACGCATGTGCACACACAGCCCAGGTCTATAGTGGAAGACACTCACCCATGGTGCCATGCAAGTGGGGCTGAACCTGAAACCATGTGGTCAGAGAAGTAAATTTCTTACCACATGGCTATTGCTGCATTGATAAGAACCGGAATCCATTGTACGATTCCAAAGAAGAGAGGATCACAGCTAGAATGACTTTGACAATTGCTCTGCTTAATTAGGGTTGACTAATGAAGCAGAGGTGGAATGTGGAAGATAAATTTAAATAAAATTTGCTATAGACTCAGGTGTTGCTGTGTGGTAAGAAGTTTACTTCTGAACCACATGGTTCCAGGTTCAATACAACTGCATGGCACCTTGAGCCGACCAAAGTCTTGTGAGTGGATTTGCTTAATGGAAATTAAGACAAACCTGTTGTGTGTGTGTATGTGTGTGTCTGTGTATGTGCGGGTGTGTAAGTGTGTATGTGTGTGTATGTTTTACCCCACCATTGTTCAACAACCTGTGTCAGTGTGCTTATGTTCTTGTGACTTTACAGTTCAGCAAAAGTGATCAATAGAAGAAATACCAGACATCAAACAAATAAGTGTTGGGGTTGATTTGTTTGACAAAACTTTTTCAAAGCAATGCCCCAGCATGACCGCAGTCTCATGACTGAAAGAAGCTAATTCTATAACCTCTCTGATCAGTAAACTTTAAACAAGTCTGCTTTGTCCCCCCCCCACCCACCCACAATATTTGTGGGTGGGATTGAAAGGGTTAAAAATACATGGTTTTAAGGAAAAGCTATACTCAACTGAAACATCCCTCGATTTATCACATAATTAACCCCATTGTATCACACTAATTGACCTCAGTATGTCTTACTAATTAGCTTCAGTTAATCACCCTAATTAATCACTGTATATCACACTAATCAATCCCAGTAAATCATAATAATTAACCCCCAATGTATTACCAAAAATTTTAAAGATAATATTAACATTAGCAACATTGAAATCAGAAAATGTAAAGAAATGTGTTAAGCTTTCATTTCTCAACTCTTTTGCCAATCCAGGAAAATAAACCAAATGAAATATCGATTACTTAAAAGCACACACAAAGGAGGAGCTTCAGTGCGCATACGCATACACATACTGTATGCTTCTTTGCATAAACACACACACAAACCCACACACACACATGCTCTCTATCTCTCTCTCTCTCTCTCTGTGAGTCTCTCTTTGTCTCTTTCTCTCTCTCTCTTTCTCTTTGTCTCTTTCTCTCTCTCTCTTTCTCCTTGTCTCTGTCTGTCTGTATGTCTCTCTCTCTCTCTCTCTTGCATATTTATATACAAAACAGTTTATTTTACAACATATATATTCATTTTGTCAATATTTCAGGTCTGCACAATTAATGAAAGTGTTTCTCTCTCTCTCTCTCTCTCTCTCTCTCACTCTCTCTCTCTCTCTCTCTCTCTCATTCTCTCTCTCCCATTCTCTCTCTCTCATTCTCTCTCTCATTCTCTCTCTTTTCTCCCTCTCCGCTTTTCTCTCCTTCCACTTCCCCCTCCTTTCTCTCTTTCCATATTACTCTCCCTTTCTCTCCTTAACTCTTCCCCCTCTCTACCCCGCTCCTTTACTTCGTAACCTCCAATGCATGACGCACAACTGGTTTGCCAGAACAATCCACAGAAACTTGCCTGCTTCCCTAATTTGCTAAATATTAATCCATTTTGTATCATGTTTAACAAAACACTTGTTGCCATCCTTTCATCCTATTTCATTGGTCAACTGTAGTTCAACACACCTTTACTTAAAAGCCTTTCATCCATGACCATCCAACTGTTTTGAGACATAGTGTATCTTGAGCTACATTACCAAATGTGTACTTCCTTGTTTAAAACTCAAAGGTGTGATCTGAGGCAGATTTGGTTGCTATTTCTAACAGATTGAGCAACAGTCTAAAAACTGTACGTTGACTCATAGTGGACTCATTTTCCAGTGCAATGATTAATTCTGCTAGATTTCTGTTAGTAAATGAATTCACGATAACATTAGCCAAGTAATTTATTACACTTGGAAAATAAATTGACTGAACAAAATAGTGTTTAAAACTGAAAACTGATAAAGTAAATTGAAAAAAATGAAAATTAAAAAAAAAAAAGAGAAGAAAAATACAATTGGAAGAAAAGAAAGAAATATTAAAAAATATCAAATAAAAGTGAAAAATAAAAATGCTATTATTTCTCTGCTGAATTTAAGACAATGCAAAATCATATTTTAAAGGACAAGAAAGATGGTATGACCATAGTGTATGATACAAGTAAATGATATTGTCTAGTAAATATGAAACTGCTGTGAGAGAAGAAGGGAATAGAAGAAAATAATAAAAATTCAGAGGCTGGATGGACAGGTTATGGGGAAACAAAAGTAGTAAGGGCTGATCTTAAAGAACTGATATTTGCAAGGAAAACTGGCAAAAGGGTTGGGCGCAAAAATAAATAAATAAAAGGCATGAAAATAAGAAGAAAAAAAAGCCAACAAAAAAAAGTACGAGAGTCTGTGAGACTGACTCATACGGCTGATGCAAGCGATAGAAGAGAAGGAGAAGGAAGCAGAAATAGATGTTAAATCAATGAGGATGCATTATGAGAGGATTGTTTTCAACTTTCTCTCTGTCCAGCCATCGGCATTTTTCCTTTTCCTTTGTGAAAACAACATGAAAATGGTTCCAAAATGTCTGCCTGACTAACATCCATACACAAACACACACACATATATATGTATAGATGTATAGATATGCGTGCATGTGCATGTATATGCATATATATTATATATATTATATTTCAATATATATATATATATATATATATATATATATATATATATATATATATACATACATATATATATATATATATATATATATATATATATATATATATATATATATATATATATATATATATATACATATACATACATATGTTTGCATATACGTACACTCACACACAGATAGATAGGTAGATAGATAGATTTGTGTAAATGTTACTCATTCATAAATTTCTATCAACTTTTGTATGTGTATATGGGCACGCATGTGTATCAGTGTATATATAAGTATATTTTCACATGTTGCACATATATGCTTATGTCTAAGAATGTGTGTGTCAGTCACACGCATTACATATATGTATTGATAAATTGATGCGTATGTGTGTATGTTTCTGTGCATTTATAGATATAAACTGGCTGATTCAAACCCAACAAGCCATTTGAATTGCCAACTAATAAATAATTTACACAATTATCAACTGGAAACTAAATTGACTAATTAAATAAATAAATGCTCAGGTATTTAAAAATAAATACTAACAAAGATATAACGAGAAACATTTTAATTATAGCAATACTGCGACACACGATTTAAGAGTCTAGAATAATGTATTACTACATTGTATCAGAACAGGCTCAACAATACCTCATAACATCACCACCATACCTGATGCAATGGAAGTAGCAGTCAGCAGCTTAAAAAGCAATGACCACGTTGAATAACAGAGTCCCAAATATACAATAATTGTGGAAAATATATAACCTGATATCAATAGCTGGAATACTTTTGATCATGTCTTCACTATCAAGGCTGACCTGGGACTAAACATCACCCTTCCTTATGCTCTAGCATAGGGGTACTCAACCATTTCTTACCTGCGGGCCCTTTTTGCATTCTTATTTTACTCTATTGGACTCACATCAATATTCATTGTTTAAAAATATCCTATTATTATATTTTCATAATGAAATATTATTAGAAATTGTCTTAAAAAATTGTTTAGACATTTTGTGTATCGAAGAAGTATAAACAATTTCTTGTACATAAATTCTAACAAAATCTTCTAGAGACCCTGAAAGGGTCATATGGACCCTGGTTGAAAACCATTATTCTAGCACAATGTCATAAGTAACCCATGTCATAAGCAACAATGTTATAAGTAACAATATCATAAGTAACACCTAGCACAAAGTCATTAGTAACCCATACGTGAATGCAGCTCTGTTGGTTGGACTGTACTTGCAGTTCAAAGATCCTAGCCTTTGGATCAAAGATACTTAGTCACTTATGGTGACTATTTATCCTACAGACAGTTATACCCTTAATACAATACTCAGGAAGAGTCTGTGTTGCTAGGATCTTTGAATTGCAAGTACAGTCCAGCCAACAGAGCTTCTGTCCAGTTTCAATCAACCCAATGGGAACTGGATAGACTCTGATTGGCCTAAAGCTATGACCAGGATGTTATAAAGTGCAACTAAAATCATGCCCCATGGTGGTGAAACAAAATTCTTAACCATTTGGCCAAGTGTACACCAGTTTACTTCACAATACACCCCATTTCATTGGAGCATAGGCAACTGCAGTACACTACTCCAAATTCCAGCACAATATACTTCAATGCCACACAGCAAAATAAATATTAGTTCTAGAGCAATATACCTCACCAGACCACAGCATACAACACCACACAGCACTATGGTACCCTACACAGCTCTGCAGTACCTCACACTAGTTTTTTTACTTGAGCAAAAATCACAGTATACCAATAAACAATACTTTTCACTATATTACAATGAAATTTTACTAACTCAAGCTAATGGCAGTGCCTCTAATTGGACGTTCAACCAGCTAGAAATAGCAGTCCAATTTGTCAGAAATCACATCCTAACTGTCTTTATTATTACATTAGATTATGTAGTCCTTGATGTAAAAATAACAGATTGCCATGGCTGTTGATTGGCTCAATAAGAGCTGACCAAAGATCCAACAATGAAATAGTAGTCTCACAATAAACAATACTACACTCTACAATGCTATCACCGATTTATAGATGATGGGGGTTTAAATTCACTGAATGTATTATTTTAGAGTGTGTGTGTGTGTGTGTGTGTGTGTGTGTGTGTGTGTGTGTGTGTCTGTGTGTGTGTGTGTGTGTCTGTGTGTGTGTGTGTGTGCATGTGTAAATGTTGGCATTATCGTGTCCCATGTGGAACACATCTCTCATCTTCTAAAACTCATTAAATCCAAGTTGAGTCCTGGTCATTAAAGAGCCCGAGGTACTACCAAAGGTCTATACATATGATTATATCTATCAAGTGAAGAATATTGTCCTCCACTGGCATTGCTATGCTATCATAGTGAGATTTTGTTTACTGGAGATGGAGACTGATGGCTGGTTGTAAGAAAAGACACAAAACTGACCAGCTCAAAGTCAGGGTCTATTAGAATTAATCTGCTGACCAGTGGAAGGGGAATCTTTATTGCTATCTTCTTCTGATTTCATTGATATCACAAAGGAATGGTGGATGTAGAATTAATTTCATTATTAAGTTTAACCTTCTCTCTCTCTGTCTCCTCTTCTCTTTCTCTCTCTTTCTCTCACAATTCTGAGTTCAATTCCAAATGATTTTGATTTTGCCATTTATCCCTATGGGAATAGGTTATTAATATAAGCGTGAGAAATGCACTCAAGGTCAATTTAATTGACTGTGCTCTTCATCTCTAACAGTTGGCTTTTGCCCAACTAAGAAATAATTATTAGAACGGTGTCACTTACCACCGACTCCACTATTGGAATCTGAAATGGATTTCTCTGGAACTCCACCCTTAACCCTAAAGCCATTGATGAACCCTGAATGTCATTAAGATTCAGTTATTATAACATTTGAGATATCAGAAACACAAGTCTCTGCATGCAGCAAAATGTCTGCTGTGAGAGAAGAAAACATACTGTACGACACAGGCATCCTTCCTTTCCTCATCCCATCGCAATGCCTTAAACTACGTCATCACTTCACCTCATCACACTTGCTCCATGTCACAACTCATTTCAACAAAAATTAATTTGAAAATAAGGAAATTAATTTCTGTCTTTTTTTTTCCTCCCATCAACATTCAATTTTGACATTATGGTCTCATTTCGTTTCTCTTGTGATGATTATAATGATGATAAGGATGATAATAACAACATTAATAATGATGACGACAGCAGTAACGATGATTCACTACGATGCAACCAGTTGCCTTGTTCTTTGACAGGAGAGAACATATATTCATTTAACCAGCCTGACAAGAGATAATGTTGGAATGATAAAACGATTTGTTGCTGGAGTAATTTAAGGGAAGTAACTCTGAGTGAGTCATTGTGATAGTGTTGATGTTTCACTGCTACCATGGCAACCAACCTTATTTCTTTTTTTTTTAAGTATAAGTCTGAAAGCTGAGCCAATGGTGAGGAGTTCCAACTGGATGAAATCTCCAACCGGTTTGAATGCCCAAATCTCTGATATCCAAGTGGACAAAAAGTGTCAGCAAACAGGCACCCGGGTGTCATGACCTCCATGCAATTCAACCCCTTTAGAGTGTAAGAAGTTAAGGGCCTAAACACTTCCTTGAGAGTTTTCTTTTCTGAAGACCCTCTGTTGTTCTCCCAAGAAATTCTTACCACAGCCTTTAGTGTGTTTGGAGGCAAAGTGGCTGAGTTCCTTTTGAGTGTTGGGCCTCACAGAGGCAATGACCAAGACCTTTGGCATTATGTTGTGCTTGAGAAGAAGACCCATCAAGCCGAGCAAAATCGCTGTCATGGCAGATACTGGTGTCATGCAAATTGGCACCCATGCTAGTGGCACATAAAATCACTCTGGTGTCACGCAAATGGCATGTAAAAGCACCTATTACACTCTCAGAGTGGTTGGCATTAGGAAATACATCAGAACGAACAACGTCACAGAAACAAATAATTTGATCAAGGCAGCAAGTATTGTTGTAGCAGAAAATGTGGGTGTTGATATCAAGAAAAAGAAACATAATGAGAGTGACAAAAGAAAAGATCCATGGTGGTAAAGAAGAATACAAGCAGGGTTAGATATGCTCTCGAAGGACATTTCTGTGTTAGACTGAAAAGAGAAAGGGGAGCTTAAAACCGAACAAAAATACTGGGTGCTGAAAAGGAAGTATAATATTGAAATAAAGGGCCTGAAAGTAGTAATGGAGGAACTGAAACAGAGTCACGTTGCAAAAAAGCAAAGATGGTAAGATACGATCAAAGAATGAAGGGTCACCACCAGAGTAGGTTATTCAGAGTAAATCAGAAGAGATTCTATAAAGAAACAAATGGAGAGTGGACAGATGAAAAGTTGATACCAGATAACAATGAAAGTCAAAGGTTTTGGAGTGATGTCTGGAGCAAAGACAAGGAGCACAAGAAGGATGCTGAATGGTTGCAAGAACTGAAACAAACAGTAGTCTGTCCAAAACAGGCAGAACTAATCATTTCAGTTAAGGAAGTGAAGGAAATCAGCAAAAAAATGAGTAACTGGAAGGCCCTGGGACCAGATGGAGTTCAAGGCTACTGGAGCAAAGGATTTGGTGAATGTTATGCATGAATAGCTGCGTAACTCACCATAGAAAGGTTATATATACAACGTATTGAAGGTGGTAGAGGCTTTATATAGCTAGAGAAATGTATATAGCTAGAAAACTATTGCAAAATAGCCACCATAGGACTACACAAATACCTACTTCAGAAGCAAGGAAAACTAATACAAATAGCCACAAAATGTGAACAAAACAAAAAACTGTTTTCAGTCTTTGAGGAAGCTGACAAATACAAACAGTAAGTCATAGTACCTAACAACTATGAAGAAGAAGGAGAAGAAACAACAAAAGCTGTAAAACAAATGAAATCCAAACTAAAACTAGAGCAGCAATGGACCATGATAAAACGATGGCAAGAAAAGTCCCTTCATGGCAAATACTATCCCAACAATGGCTGAGAAGCTCAAGACTCAAAGCAGAGACTGAAGGATTTTTAATTGCAGCACAAGACCAGAGCCTCCCCACCAGAAATTACCAAAAACATATAATGAAAAGAAATATAACAAGTAACTGCAGAATATGTGGAGATGGACAAGAAACAATAAATCATATTATCTCTGGCTGCCCAGTCCTGGCTAAGAAGGAATATATTCACATTACACGACAGAGCTGGGACCTATATACACTGGAAGCTATGCCAACACTATGGAATAACAACAGAAAAAAGATGGTATAGGCATAGCCCAGAAAAGATCACAGAAAACGAGAAAGCAACCATACCACAACAAACCATAGCACATACCCAAGGCATACAGAGCTGCGCTCGGTAGTGAAGTGAAAGCACGTTATTAAACAAAGACTACTGAATAATAATAATAATAATAATAATAATAATAATAATAATAATAATAATTATAATAATAATAATCATAATAATAATAATAATAATAATAATAATAGTAATAATAATAATAATGGTTTCGGATTTTGAAACAAGGCCAGCAATTTCAGAGGAGCAGGAAAGTAAATTATACTTGATTATATCAACCCTAATTGCTCAACTTGTGAGGATGAAAGCAAAGTCGACCACAACGGAATTTGAACTCAGTATCTAAAGATAGACTAAATGCTGTTAAGCTTTTTTGCCTGGCACAGTTACGATTCTGCCAGTTCTCTGCCTTCATAATGATATTAATAATAATAATCATGACAACAACAATAATAATAACAACAGCAACAACAATAAAAATAACAACAACATTACTTTCATCATCATCATTATTGCTACTACTACTATTATTCCTGGCACGGCTGCTGTTGTTGTTGTTGTCTATATTGTTATTAAATGAGAAGTTATTTTATAAAGATTATTAAAGTGCCCATCTAAACATATTTCCTTGTCTCTCTCTCATGATGCTGAAAGAAGATCAAAGGCAGTTACAACCATTGACACCTCCCAATTACAGCTGATCCTCAACTTTGTTTCCAGCAATGATCCATTGTAAAAATCTGAACAAATTAAATTTTCATTTCTTTGATAGGATTTTGTTAGTCTGGTCTTCATATATTCATTGCTTTAATTTTTTTCCTTTTTTCATCTTTTATATATCGCTGCCAGGTTGTATGGAACCAAAACCTATTTCAGATTGGAATTTCCAGTTCCAAGTGGTTTTTCCTATGTTGTTTCATATCTAATCTGCTTATCTCAAATCCATATGCATATCTTGTGGTGGTCTACTGTCTGTGCTTTAACAACATCATCATCATCATCATCACCATCATCGTTATTATTGTTATTAGTGTTATATTATTGCTATTATTTCCTCATCTCCATTCCACTTTTGTGCATCATTATACATTTTGTTTCTTTTTTTTTTTTTGCTTCATCTTTACTTTTTTTGTATTCATTAACAAACAATTTCTTAACATGTTCCATTGAAGATCATAATGTCGTTTTACCCTCCATTCTGCCCAAATTCCAAGACCAACTTTCTTCAACACTTCACTCAACAATCCAGTTCTTTTTTTTTTTTCTCCACAGTCTTGTCTTTCCATATATATATATATATATATATATATATATATATATATATACACATGCATATATATGTGTGTGTATATATATATATATATATATATATATATATATATATATACACATATATGCATATATATACATATATGTATATATATATATATATATATACACACATATATATACATATATATATATATATATATACACACACATATATATGCATATATGTACATATATATACATATATATATATTTATGTATATCTATGCATATATATGTGTGTGTGTATATATATATATATACACACACACACAATTTATATATACATCTATACATATAAGCACACATGTTTATATACATATAATGTTTGTGTGTGTGTGTGTGTGTGTGTGTAATGCCCATGATACATTATTATCTTAAGGCGAAATAAGTAAATACATAGAGAAACTGAAGAGATAAGTTTCTGATGCACTCCTTAAATATACATTTTCTCACCTGCTACCAGCGACTTTTAAAGAGTAATGAGGCAAAATAATAATAATAATAATAATAATTATGACGATGACGATGATGATTATGATGATGGTGGAAATAAACAATAGTAATTGAGGAATAAGAATACAAGTGCTACAAGTAACATCATTCTTCATATCCTATTTCATTATTGTCTATTCAGCACACACACACACACACTCGCACACATACACTAGTAAGGATGTGTAGATACACAAATGCACACAAGTGTACAGATGCATTCACTCGTTCATCCTTTTTTTTTAAAGCTGCTTCAACAATTTTAATGAGCTGCATCTCTTCATTTCAACTCGACAGTCTTTTTGCTACTTTGGCTTTTAGAAACGAATCAAACCAGACACAGAACTTCAAACCAACAATGTGTGGGTGTGTGTGTGTGTGAATGAACATGTACACATACACATATATATGTCAAAGTAATATATATATATATATATATATATATATATATATATATATATATATATATATATATATATATATATATATATATATATTTATATATATATATATATATATATTCATATATAACATATTATAAGTATATATATATATATATATATATATATATATATATATATATATATATATATATTATATATTCATGCATAATATATGTATTCATAGATGATAGAACTTAATATAATATATACATTATATATACATTATATATTTATAATATGTTGGTGTCACATAAAAAGCACCTGTGCTGACGCCACATAAAAAGCACCCACTAGACTTTGTGAAGAGGTTGGCATTAGGAAGGGCATCCAGCCATAGAAACCTTGCCAAAACAGACAATTGAAGCCTAGTGCAGCCCTCAAGTTTGCCAGCTCCTGTTAAGCCATCCAACCCAATCCAGTATGGAAAATGGACGTTAAACGCACATGACAATGATGATGATGATATATGTGTGTGTGTGTGTGTGTGTGTGTGTGTGTGTGTGTGTGTGTGTGTGTGTGTGTGTGTGTGTGTGTGTGTGTTTGTGTGTGTGTGTGGATAGATGTATCTCTACTCTGCAACAAACTTGTCCCTAATCTTTTTATGCATTAAATTATCAACGTCTCTTATAAAGGGACCACACTGTTCTAATTTTTCTGTCAAGCAAGAGGATTCTTTATTCTTGCAATTTTAACTTGCAGCCTCAATAGTGTTGGTGCCATGGAAAGATAGACCACTGCATTCCGGGAAGTGGTTGGCAAAGAGTATCCATGTGTAGAAACAATGTCCAAAATTGGAAAACTGAACAAAGATGTGGTCCACCCTCGGGATCCAACATGTCAGTATGGACAGGACATGGGACATTCATAATGATATTCATATATGTACACACACACATACACACACGTACATATACAAACACAGCCATATAAACATACGTATATATATATATATATATATAGCATAAATGTGTGTGTGTGTTTGTGTATATATAAACTAATATATATAGACATACAACATCATAATGATGGATTTTATGACCCTTGTTTTCTATACTAGCCAAGTTAGTTTGAAAATTTCAAACAAATTTTCTATGGGCAGATGTTCTCCCTGTTGCTAATGTCCATTTACTTTTCAAGAAACCTATTTTTAATTCTCCTGATGTTCACATCATCATCATCATCATCATCACACATGTGTAGCATTTGTTTATTGGAGTAAAGTGGAGATCTGGGAGCAGAGTATTTAAGACAGAAGTTATTGAACATAGACATGCATCTGTTAAATAAGACACAAATTCTATAAATATGTTGCCATATTGTGGAAGAACAATCTTGTAAGACTTTGGCGAAGAAGTGTTATGAGAAAAATAAAACCAATTAATTCAGAATTTAAGATCAAAGAATTCAACTGGACTGAAGAACTCTGCAAAAGGAAGATGTGTTTAAGTCATTGATAATATGGTTTGATGAAAGCAAATTCTACCAAATTTTCATTTTCAAAGCAAGAATATGTTGTGCAATAGAACTAAAAGATGGGAACCAGATTGTTTGCAGAGAGAAGCTAAGCACTGAGTTGCTGCGGTAGTTGTATGAGGGTATTTTGGGGCATCAACAGGTCAGAGCTTGTTCTCATTGAAAATCATTAAAATAGCCAAGAATACAATAAAAATACTAGACAAGGATCTATTAACCATATGTTTCAATGTAGGAGTTGATAAGAAGAAGATGGAGCCCTATGCCTGCCATAGAAGCAAGTTTGGCAAAAAAAACTCACAGAATCAAATTTCTGTTCAAATGATTGTTCAAAGTTTCAATCTTAATTCAACAGAAAATGCATGGGGACGTCTTGATCGGAAATTGTAAGCAAGATTGTAAAAAATTTCATCAGTTACAACGTTCAAAGATTAAACACAAATTTGATGAAATGACAGAAGGATTCACATTAATCCATTCTTTGGCCAAGAATTCATTCAGTTCTGCAATTAATCATCTAAATCCTCACTGGGTAACATTGGTCTTCAGTTAGCAAGTTTGGAAGTGATGGTGTAACTGTAGAATTATTAAACATTTGGTAGCATTTATGGTGCGCGAGACAGGACATTTTTCTCTAATTTGAGAGTAAAATAGCCTGGGAACCCGAGTTTTTCCTGAAGATATTGGTGAAGTCTACACCCTGTGATGTTTCTATATTGCTTTCCTTTTCATTGGATTTAATTAAGTCTCCCACTTGTAGTCCTCTTTGGGGCTGGCGTCTTTTCCATTAGCATTGTATTTCTGGATAGGCTTTGTACCTTCAGTCACTATAATTCTTAGGGTTCACGTGAGTGTGTCCAATACAATCATAGTCCTCACATTTAAACCACTAAAATAATTTATATTGAATTTTGCTAGTTACCTCAGCTGCATCTACAGCCATAACTACACAATGCTACTCTCCAAAATTTCTATGTAAGAATTATTGTGTTATTGGGAATCCTAAAAGTATTCTTATGCTTACCTCTTGTATCATTTCCAAATTTCAACAGTTGTACATTAGAAAATTATGCAGCTGGGAAAATATTATAAGACTAAACAGCATTTCTTACTACAGAAGAGAGCAAAGAGAAAAATTGTATTCCTTGGCTCTTGAAAGAATGAAAGCAGCCTGAATGTTCCCTCATGTTAGTTGACACAACCCCTCCTGGGCGAATCAGGAGAAATCTTCTTCAGTAAAGAAAAATAAATGCTATCTAATGTACCTTTGAAACAAAAAAAGGAAGCCAAAATACAAGTTGAATTTGTCAAACACACCTCTGACTATAAATTTGTGCCCTGTACATGGGTAAAAGAAACATAAATTTGACAATAAAAGACATTGGAAATGACATAGATCTGAGGTTAGCTATCATTTTGTATTGCCGTAAGGATGGGTTCTCACAACAAGGCTAATGAAAGGGAACATGTAGTCAGAGGACCCATCAAATGGGTTTTACCAGTCCTAATAACACCCAAAGGCCACAGAGCCATATTGAAACAATAGCCCAGGTGTTGAGATAAAGAGCATGAGATTAATGATACAGGGCAGAAAGCCTCGATGCTTGTATAATTGTCAATAATAAAACTCAATGCCTGAGAGAGCAGGGAAGTCTAAGTAAAAAAAAACCCCAAAGAAC
Source organism: Octopus bimaculoides (assembly GCF_046866305.1). Lineage (NCBI taxonomy): Eukaryota > Metazoa > Mollusca > Cephalopoda > Octopoda > Octopodidae > Octopus > Octopus bimaculoides. The sequence continues at coordinate 128,957,910 of NC_142932.1, read as the reverse complement.
AAGAAAAATCATCAAGGTCAGCTGCAACAGCAGAAAGAACAACACATTCAGTTTCTAGAGCATCTCCAGTCAAAACTCTGGGAATGGCAAATGGAATAGCTTTATATTATGCATTGTTAGGAAGAGATAAGCAAACAGCCCATTGCCTCATGGTGCCTTACCTCTGTAATGCAACATGAAAGAAACGAAAACTACAAATAAAAGAAAACTTTAAAAGTATTGATGAAAATGCAAAAAGAAAAAATTTCAAAAAAGATAATTCAATGTAAAACAATGAAAAGGAGTGAAGACAGACAGTTTCTTCACAAGAACAGTTATAAGCTTCCTTGGGAATATAATGAATGAAATGAAAAGAGCAAAGGTTAACAGGGATTCACCATACAATGTCTAAGGCAAACGAGAAGAGTTACGAAGTTTATAGAAAGTGAAGAGAGTGCACTGCCAGTCTTCATTCTCTATAGAAGGCAAGAAACCTCTTCCCTTACCAACAAATTCTTTCCTGCTGCCAGATTTCAAGCCACTTCTCTGTCACAGCTGAGTACCAAATCCTACCCATTTAAATTACCCTCTACTGTTATCCTCCTCCTCCTCCTCTCTCATTTTCCCCATTGCACTTTCTTTGAATTTCTTCCTCTGCTGCATTTCACAGTAAACTGTTACACACCACCATTACTCATTCCAAAATAGCAACCCTACCGACCCTGTACCTTAACTGTGCCTTTGTAAAAGGACGACCAGTGCCAGTGATGAGAACCATTCTCCACCATATTGCTGGTAGTTTGTATGCGGGGAAAACAAAAAGCTTTTCTAACATAAAACTTTTAGTGGAAAGAGTTGGTCGACAGAGTTTGATTCTCAAACTAGTAACCACAGAGATCGATGGAATATTGATCTTTATGGTTGGTGGGATTAAAAATAAAATTTGTTTAATTTTAATGTGCCTAATCACGCATATTCTACAAGTAGCCAAGGAGATACCCTGCATCCTATCTGTGACACCTGAAAGCTAAGTGCTGAGAGGTGAGTGTACACGGCAACACCTGATGCAATGTTCAACACTTCTAAGATGCCAAAGAATTATTCATAACAGTGGAAACGCCAGAAACTAAGTCCATCTCACAAAGCTGCACCTTTGATGACACTATGCAATGTTTTTTTGCAGCTATTTAATTATATATTTTGCTCTTCCCAGCAGTTTTAATAACACCTCAGGGAGTCACATAATGACCATATTATGCATAATCAATAGTTGCTAAAACACCTGAATATTTGGCAGTTTATTTTTTGTGGGAGTGTTTTGGTAGGTGCTGATATTAGGATTCACAGTTGAGTGGTATTTCGAAGGTGGCTTTGTTAACGTCCCTCTCTCTCTTCTCTTTTTCTTACCTCTTCTCTCCCCTCTCTCTCCTCCTCTCTCTCCTCCTCTGTGTGTATGTGTGTATTTGAATTTTGTTTTGGTCAAGATTAAAGGGTTTCAAAACTTACTTGTGTGTAAATTCTGTATTTCATAGGATTTGGTATATCAATTATTTAAGGTTGAGCGATTTTTTAATATGCTTTTATGCGAGTGTTTTTGATCAAAGTTTGTTTTTTATTGGTGTCTTTGTTTGGATAAGAAGTGCAATGCATTGTTCGTTTAATCTGTTTGTGACTCAATTCTTGTGAATGAAAATTTTTTTGTAAGGTTTGATGTATATTTGTGGCTTTGTGGTTGTGTGTATATGTGCATAAGATGTATTACATGTTTAATTTGGGTTGGCTATTTACATTGGATTCAAATTAATGGCAGTTTCAGTGTGTGTGTGTGTGTGTGTGTGTGCGCGCGTGTGCGTGTGCGTGTGTGTGCATTTTATTGTTGTTGTTAGCTGCTGATTAATCCTGTTTGGAGTTCTGATCCTTTTTTGAAGATGAATTTATGTTAATGTCTGCAGTGTGAGCTAATCTCATTTCTCTTGTCATGTAAAAGTGTGTATTGTATGATTTTATTAGATATTTCTGTGATGCACAGAGAGTAAATATTCAGGGACAATATATATTTATGATGGTGCACTGTCTAAACAAATTACATTATGAAAGTAACATTTTAACCACTGGAAAATTTAGGAGCAGATAAAATTGCTATATTCAATTTTAATTCATTTCTCAATGGTACAGTTTATTAAGTGTTACAAAATTCTATCACACTTTTAGTACTTAGTTGCTGACAGGTTTCTACTGCAGACTAAGATCTGCAGGAGATATGTGACTAAGTCATAAAAGTGAAACAGAACAGAACAGATCCTCTAAGTATTAGTATTATTGTTTTTATTTAGCTTGGGTTGAATTTATTAATAAAGTTCTTCTCCCTGATTTTCTTTTTCAATTTCACTTGGACTGTGTAGCTGGTAGAATGGAAATATTATATTTTCCAGCCACATGTTGCTAGATGGCTACTCAGAGGTATCTGACGAACATCTGGGTCTCTAATTTGCTGTTGGTGCACACGTGGATGTTCTGATTGTGCATTTCCAGTCTGACCCCCACATAGTTCTTCACAATTTGATGCAGTGAATTAAACTTTTGCTTTTTCAGTTCATATTTGCATTTGTGAATATTTTTCCAGTTTTTGTGTTCATATATTGGCCAGTATTATGAACTGGCATGTGCTACATCGGCTATCATTGCTTTTAGATACAGTGAATGATTGATCTTTGTTGCTGAGGTCAAACTTCACCTTTGTTAATAATTTTTTCAAGTTTTTAGGCTGTCTTTTATGAAGAACCATAGCTCGATCTGTGATTATATGTTTTAATTCATTACTTTGAGCAATGACTGGAAGGTTTGCTTTGGCAATGTTGAAGATATTCTGGTGACATGGGTGGTGTGTCACTATAAATGGTATGACTTGTTCTTGTTTTCCTCTTCTTTGAGTAGTCCTAAGTTGTTGTATGGATATTTTTCTAGCCAGCTGTATGCCATTTTCTATAAGTAGAGACGGGTAGTTTTGTTTCAGCAAAAATTCTCTTAGTTCTGTTAGGTGTTTGTTCCTGATATTTGCATCTTCTACAATGGTACAAATTCTTCTGGCTTGAAAGTATAGGATGTTGTGTTTTATATGTGGTGGGTGGCAGGACTTAAATTTCAGGTATTGATCTGTGTCCGTGTGTTTGTAGTATATATCTGGGATAATGGTGGTGTCTTTTTTAATTACCATTATATCTAGGAATGGTAATTTAGTACTACTCATCTCCTTTGTAAATTGGGGAGACAGGTGTAGGTTGTTCAGGAGGATATTGAACTCTTCCAGAGTATTTAGAAATTCTGTCCAGATTATGAAACAATTGTCAAGGTATCTCATCCATGCCTTTTCAATATAATTTCTTGGATCTTTGTGATTTGACGGCCAACACTTGTTTTCTTAACGAAACGCTTTCAAACTTGGGACACTGGTAGAATGTGTCATACAAAACAACATTTTCTCTTAGCCTTCTTAACAAAAAATTGTACATCGCAAGTTATTTCATGTTAAAGTTGTCGTATTTCTGTAATTTCAACAAATCACTGACAACAATAATAAAGGAGATGATAATAATTGAAATGTAAAAATCCCAGGGAAATGTTGTTTACAACATTTCTAAAAATAGCCCATCAATTACTGCTAAGATCAAATACAGATCTCTTGACATGTTCAACAAACCATGATACCTAAACCAAACACCAATCAACTTAATTAATTTAGTAAGATCACACACTGATTGGTCAGAATACAGTTAGCAAAAATTAACATTCTGGAGCCTATACAAATGTATTTAAGGCACACAGTTGAGCCATCTCACTACAGTTGCAAATTGTAGAACATAACTGTCACCACCTGAAGATTGCATAGTTTAATGCACAAAAGTACTAGTTCAACCAAAATGGACAAGGTTTATTTAAACAAAAATTCATACACAGCATCAATTTCACATTTGTAGGATTTGCAATAGTTTACAGTTTTGAGGAATGCAAATATGTGCGACAAACTGTAGTTTCAAAGCAATAATGATATAAATAAATCTTCATATATACTTTCTGCACATTTTCAACTTCATTTTTTTCTTTTATATTACTAGTTGTATAGATTATTAACTCTCTCTCTCCCACTCTCTTTGTCTCTCTCTCTTTCTCCCTCTCTGTCTCTCTCTCACTTTCTCTCTTTGTCTCTGCCACTCTCTCCCACTCTCTCTGTCTCTGTCTCTTTCTCCCTCTCTCTCTATCTCTGACAGCTGCATAAAGAAGTGTCAAGCTCTAATTGTGGAGGGTACTGTGGAAGGGGTAAACCCAAGAAGGTGTGGAATGAAGTGGTAGGAACGGATCTTCTGACCCTGGGCCTCACTGAGGAAATGACAAGGGACCAGGAGATGTGGCAGTTTGCTTTACTTGCTTATATGTGTCAAGCTAAGTAAACTCGCTCTTATCCATACATACAGGCTTGTCCTTTCAGGTACAGACGCCACACAAAAAAAGCGCCCATGCTGGTGCTATGTTAACACACTCGTGCTGGTGCTGCCTAGATGCACACATGCTGGTCACACATGAAAAGCACCCATCACACCCTATTAAATGGTTGGTGCTAGGAAGAGCATCCAGCCGTAGAAACCATGCCACAACAGACAGTTGGAGTCTGGATAGTTCTCTACTAGTCAGCTCCATGTCAAACCGTGCAGCCCATGCCAGCCTGGAATGCAGATGTTAAATGAGGATGATGATGATATCACTTTGTTTTTCCAAAACTAATGTCTTGTGGGCAAAATCCTTTGTGGGAAAGGTGACACCACCCTTGTTGTGTATGCCAGAAAATTTTCTTCTTGGAAGGTCACATCAGTTTCAAGATATTACATCCAGAGAAAAAACATGTGCAAGATGACCGAATGCATCAAGTAGAGACCATAAACTCGTGTCTCATTACCAGTGATGATGGTCTTCACGAAGTTCAGGTCATGGTCTGCCCAGTCCAGCATGTTCTGAACGATTTCCATGCAGAGTTGTGCTACACCTGGACTTCACAGATGATCTAACACTCATATCTAATGAAATAGATCAAGCACAACAGCTGCTCAACAGAGTAGAAACATCAGCTGCTAAAATAAGGACCACAGACGAATATCAAGAAAGCTGAATGCTAAAACAAGTCCAAAGTCAGTCAGGGTGTCTAGGAGCTCATCTCTCAGTCACCAAGAGACAAACGTTTTGTAAGCAATTGTCAGGTTAATCAAGAGCTGTGTTCCATCCAATTCTCAGCAATTTAATCACTCTGTAGCAATAACAAAAACAGCAACCATTCAACACCCTGGCTTCACTACATAACTACTACAACCCACACCTTGTCGAAATAACTCTTCAAATTCTTTAACTTTCAAGACTAAACCCAGAACTACTGCTACTACTGCTACTACTGCTACCCTTAAAAACTTGCATTCAGTACAACACGCATGATTTTATTGAATAAAGTTTTCATTTTTCCACACAGTGTGACTCTGTGGTTAGAAGTTTGCTTCTCAATCACATGGTTCCGGGTTCAGTCCCACTGTGTAGCACCTTGGGCAAGTGTCTTCTACTATAGCCTAAGGCCAACCAAAGCCTTCTGAGTGGATTTGGTAAATGGAAACTGAAAGAAGCCCACTGTGTGTTTGTGTCCTTGTGTCTGTATTTGTACCCCAGCAACACTTGACAACCGGTGTAGGTGTGTTTACATCACTATAACTTAGCAGTTCAGCACAAGAGACTGATAAAATAAGTATCAGACTTAAAAATAAACTAAACAAGTACTGGAATCGATTTGCTTGGTTAAAATTCTTCAAGGTGGTGCCCCAGCATCGCCACAAGATAAAAGAGAATCGCAAAGCTCACCTTAATCTTTACATTGCGAACATTTTAGGCAAAGTTCTTCTGGTCATCTGTTGATTGTTATATGTAATGTGGTGGAAGAATGTTTAGTTATGATTACATTGGAAACAAATGGGACTCTTTTAGCTTGATATTGAGATCCCAAAAGGTCATAACCGGTCAAATGTCTTTAGAACAAGTCGAAATAGGAAGGCTTTTATGTAGTTAGGTTGTTTTAAAACTAAAAATGCATGAATCATGAAGTTGTATAAATGAATTCCTTTTATAAAATTCTCAGTAAAAATTGATGAAATCCATTCGAATTTCATAATAATAATAATAATAATAATAATAATAATAATAATAATAATAATAATAATAATAATAATAATATTCACTTATTCTAACTGATTTTATAAGAAATTTTCAAACATTCTATGTGCATTTTACCTTAACATTATGTGTAAATGAACAATCCTAAAGAATATCTCAGGTTAAAACTTTTGTATGTATTGCAATTTTATTGTGTACCATTTTCAATATTATTAGGACATCGAAACCGTTTATTTTAATATTGTAAAATAGATAAATAGATAAATAAATACAAAATATAACAAAGCATGGATCACTAGAATAAGCAGGAACCCAAATAAATTCTGTTATGTCTATTTGGATTCTGATTAGAATTTTTGCTGGAGTTGACAATGATATGCATTTCTGCAAGAATGGATTGTGCATCTTCTTTTCAACAATTGTGTCTCTCCCAATTTGTATGACCTCACCAATGTTGAACTTCTGTATTAATATTTCTGTTATCTATCTTATCGTTTCAGATATGGGAAGCTGAAATATTAAATATTCTTCTCAGTGGCATTATCCAAAGAATATATAAACAATTTCAAATAAGAGCTAAACCTACTTTGCAAAATACATATAATTCAACAAGACTAAGAAATACAGAAATATCATTACTACAACTGCACACCCAACTTGCCCCCCACCCACCCACCCACCTCATTCTACATTTTTATCACCCTTCTCTCTCTCTCTCTCTCTCTTTCTCACATGCAGACAGACATACATACACAGAATTATGTAATTCTATTCATACATACAAGATTGATTCTATAAAACTTTCAACAAATAAAACAGTATTCATTGAAATCAATTTCATTTTTGTTCTGTAGAATGATTCTGTGTCAGGCTGAAAGATCAAAGACCTCCTGCCGTATCTATTGTCTTTGTTGTTGTTGTTGCTTTTCTATTGGCTGGAATCTGGGATCAGAATCCCAGATTAGAACCTAATCGACAAGAACCACAAACGTCACTATGAATTATAGACACTCCCATCAGATTCGCTTTTAAATCATTAATACTTATGAAGCAGAAAATATTAACAGGAATAACAAAAACAACAATATTAACAACAATAACAGCAACAATAACAACAACATGTAAAAACTAAATTAATCATCATTATCAGCAACAACAAGGGCAACAGACTAAAATGCTTTGTGGAATTTGTCCTGGCTCCTTCAGGTTTTAAGTTCAGATTCTTCCAAGGTCAATGCTGCCTTTCCTTTCTCTGGATCAATAAAGGCCCAGAGTAGAGAAGGGGTTGATATCAACTGTTCTCTCCCTCTCAAAATTTATGGACTTGTGGCTTTATGACAGACCCTTATCAATACCAACAGTAGCAGCACTGGCAACATTAACAGAACCGTTGAGGGAGCCTTCACTCAGTCACGGGATCTGCCAGAAATGAATGCTAAAGGTCCCCGAAATCGCCCTCTGATGTCCTATATATAAAGAAGAGACATTAAATGAAGTCATCTTATAAAGTGCTAACAAGACAAGATGGCCATCACTGGAATGTATTTGATGATAGATATGTTTAGTTCTGGCTGTGCTGGGGTTAAACGATGGCAACATTTTGATAGCCATGTGCAGATGTATCATTTTCAAATATATCGTTATCAGCACCACTGCCGCCATCGACAGTACCAGCACTATGAACTACAAAGACTCGAGTATATATACACATGTATATACTTATACATACACACACATGATGATGATTATATATATACTATATATATATATATGATATATATATATGTTTGTATGTATATATACACACACACACATACATACGTACATATACATATATATATATGTATGCATCTATACAGGCACACAAACATACATACATATATTTACGTAAAAATGCATTACTATTAAACTGTACCACAAACACCCGCAAAATGCCAAAAACAAAACAAAAACATAGAAACAACAGCCAAAATAACAAATATATCACCGTGTTTTTGTTGTTGGTGTTGTTGCTTTTCTTTCTTTCATGTTAATTATAATGTTCCTATTTGCTTGATTTATTTTAATTTTCTGTCATTTCTCTCCACTATTTGTTATTTGATGTTTTATTTATATATTTTGCTATGTTCTGTGTAATTTCCTGGTTTTGTTATCAGCAAGTTTGGATATCTTCATTAATATAATTTGTGTTGCTTTACAATATTAATAGATTATTTGCTGATACTATTTAATCGAGGAGGAACCGGGTAACTCCTGATCGACTCTTATCGCGACCATATTATTGTTAGAAAACAGAAAAAAATTGTAGATACACATTTACACATGAGTTTATTCATATCTGTGTGTGTGTGTATGTGTGTGTGTGTGTGTGTGTGTGTGTGGCTGTGTGTGTGCGTAGGTGTGGCTCTGTGTGTGTGTAAATAGGGTGAGAGAGATGGAAAGAGAATTATGAGTTTGTATTTGCAAATATTTCTACAAACAAAAAGCTAAAAATAATAGCTGTTGTTATTGTCATCCTTTCAACTATGGGAACAAGGCCTGAAATGTGGTGGGAGGTGGGCTTGTCGATTACATCGACCCCCAATGCTCACCTGGTACATGTTATATCGACCCTGAAAAGATGAAAGGCAGACTTGACCTTTGTGGAATTTGAACTCGGAACATAAAGCTGGATGAAATGCCACGAAGCATTCCAACAATTCTTCCAGCACACCACTTTAAATAATACTTTCTACTGAAGGCACAAAGCCTGAAATTTGGTAGGAGGTGGGGGACTAGTTGATAACATCAACCCCAGTGTTTCACTGGTATTGACCCTGAAAGGATGAAAGGCAAAGTCGACCTTGGCAGAATTTGAACCCAGAATGTAGTGATGGGCGAAATACTGCTAAACATTTAGCCTGGCATGCTAATGATTCTTATTTCTTTATTGCTCACAGGGAGCTAAACATAGAGGGGACAAACAAGGACAGACAAAGGGATTAAGTCGATTACATTGATCCCAGTGCGTAACTGGTACTTAATTTATCAACCCCGTAAGGATGAAAGGCAAAGTTGACCTCGGCAGAATTTGAACTCAGGATGTAACAGCAGACGAAATCCTGCTAAGCATTTCGCCCGGCGTGCTAACCACTCTGCCAGCTGTCCACCTTCATCCCTTTAAATAATATAATAACCTGCTCTACTGAAGGCACAAGGCCTGACATTTGTGGGGTGGGAGCAAGTGGATTACAATGACCCCAGTGTTTCACTGGTACATACTTTATCAACCCTGAAAGGATAAAAGGCAAAGTCGGCTTTGGCAGAGTTTGAACTCAGAACATAGAGATGGATAAAATGCCTCTAAGCATTTTGCCTGGCGTACAATTGGTTCTGCCAGCTGGATGACATAATGGTTTATGTGAAAAATGAGAAACGGCTTGACAGTCTTGTACATACTATCCACATTTTCTCAAATGATGTAAGCGTGAAATTTGGGATAGAAAAGTGAGCTATACTGAAAATGAAACCAGGAAATTGAAATGCAAACAATGGGCAAACAATGAGAGAGCAATTGAGAAAGAAGAGTGGTACTTGGGAATACTGAAAGCAGACAAAATAAAAAAAAATAAAGATATGAAATAAATTACCAGTAGAGAGTATACAAGGAGAGTCAGAAAATTATTGCAGTCAAAATTGAATTTAAAAAAACAGAAAACTGAATTCCAAAAATGTATGTGCTCACTTCTTCCATCGAACCGTCGTTGCCTAAACAGGTGGGTGTATGGGGTACCACACATCAGGTGTTGAATAATCACTAAGCAATGTGAGATGGAGTGTTTTGAACAGAATACAACGAACCTCCTGGTCCAGGTATTGAAACCAAGATTTCTTGTTTGTGAGTGTAACAGTTTCACCACTGGGCCATGCATCCTCACCACTGGGCCATCATAGAGCTTGTTATATCACAGAAATGCTTAAAAAGAAATTAATGACAACAGATATAGTTCTCCCAGAGTTTACAGATTAATCCAACAGCTACACGTCAGATAATCATAGAAAATAATTTTGCTCTGAAAATAATAACCAAAGAATGTGAGCCCAATTAAATAGATGTCATATCCAACAAATAGAAAAATAAATAAGCTGTATAATAAAGAGAAAAGGTTTTCATATATTAATGTGGATTGTAACTACTTGCTCATAGTTTTTAAAAACTGACCAGAAATATTGGCAGAAGATCTCACTTGTCTAATAAAGAAATCTTTGATACAGCTGCACGCTATTATAATAATGCAGCAGAAGCTATCAGCTTAATGATAAGATTAAATACATCTTTAATCTTTTCTGCCCACAAACAGAAAGACATGTCATAATATTATCTGGTTCATTTCTCTTTTCTTGCTAATGTTTAATCTAAGATTGTTCAAAATTGGTTAGTCTTGATATAAAATCATTTTCCTGTTAACCATTGTTATAAGAAATTATTTCATAAAAATATTAAACATAATTATTAGTACAAGCAGTATAAAAACTCCTTATAAGAAATAACTCAACTACATTAAAAACCGTAAATTATTCCGGATGTGGAACCGAGTGCATTCTTGGCTTGGTTGAAATTCCTCTATTGTAATGAAGTCCAAGTTAATCCCGAGACCGTCATGACGACTCTGTATGCTGCTAAAAAATACTCTGTGCAGGCACTGGAGAAGGAATGTGTTGAGTTTTTGGAAGGTAACCTCTCCAGTGACAATGCCTTTTTGTTGCTCAGCCAAGCGAGACTGTTTGATGAGTCACATTTAGCTTCACTCTGTCAGGAAACCATTGATAAGAATACTTCGGAGATCCTCGCAGCTGAAGGCTTCACAGATTATTGCAGCACCAAATAAAGTGCAGTGAAGCAGACTGACAGACACAGACAGACTGACTGGCAGACAAACTGACAGACAGACAGACAGACAGACAGACAGACAGACTGGCAAACAGACACACAGGTATCTTAAGCTTCATCTTAAGAAAGGCTACTTTTCTGATTGGCATGCAATTGCTCACTAACACACTACAACTTCCATCCTGTAGAGGTGCTGTCTTCTCTCTCAGCCACTTTTGCTATAATTACCCCTGACCATTACTCCTTAGAGTTAACTTGTCTAATGCCACATCCATTCAAGCACTCCTGATTCATTTGTCACCGCCTCATTACCAATATTGCATCTCCCACCACAACCAGTCAAGCTCCAAGTTAATTACTCCACTTGGACGTGTTTCATAGTGTAACAACCTACACACATCTTTCCTGCAGCTGTGGACCTACAAATGTAGAAACAAGTTGTGCCGTTTTATATGCTGGCATGGGTTGGACGGTTGGGCTGAGGTCTGGAAAGCCAGAAAGCTGCACCAGGCTCCAATCTGATCCGGCAAGGTTTCTACAGCTGGATGCCCTTCCTAATGCCAACCACTCTAAGAGTGTAGTGGGTGCTTTTTATGTGCCACCGGCACAGGGGCCAGTCAGGCAGGCCTGGCATCGATCATGTTCAGATAGTGACTTTTATGTGCCACCGGCTGGGAGCCAGTCAGGTGGGTCTGGCATCGATCACGTTCAGATGGTGTTTTCTATGTGCCACCAGCATAGGAGCCAGTTAGTGGGTACTGGCATTGGTCACATTCAGATGGTGCTTTTTATATGCTTCCAGCTGGGGAGCCAGTCAGGCAGCACTGCATCGGCCATGTTCAGATGATGCTTTTTACGTGCCACCAAAATGGGGAGCCAGTCAGGGAGCACTGGCTTCGTTCGGCCACATTCGGATGATGCTTTTTACGTGCCATTCAAACTTAATATTTTTTCTCAAACATTTTTAGTTATTTGTTCCAGATACCCGAAACAGTTCGGTCAAAGCAATTTCTTGGAAGCCAGTTTTTTTCCCTTCTTAGAAGTCATCAGGTTAATAAGATTACTAAGTAGAACAGATAATCAGATAATTCAGTAGCACAGACGGATGACATCATCGATGATGTCACCATAGACCATGGGAGTGTTCCATGTATCTCTGTCTTCTATGAGATCATGTGTGACAGGTGCTTGACAATGTTCCTCTTCCTTGTCACCATCATCATCATCATCATCATCATCATCATCATCATCATCACCACTGTCACAGCCACCACCGCCACCACCACTGTCGTTGTCGTTGTCATCGTCATTGTTTTCATCATCACCATCACCATCATCATCATCACCACTGCTGCCACCGCCACCACTGCTATCGTCGTCGTTGTTATCGTCATCATCATCATCATCTTCAGTAAAATCAGTTGTTCTTCCACATGCCTTGCATTCCTGTATTTCCTGAAACAGCCTCACAAGTGGGTTTTAAGGTTATTTGTCCTTAAAGAATGCACAAGGAACAAGCAAGAAGTTTACTCTCTGGAATAACGACTTGATGCATGACATATTTATCACGTTCCTACATCCATATTCTTTACTTTGGCACAATTGTTCTATGAGCGACTCTCTATGGTTATGAGAGTGTAAGACATAAATTAAGTATCCGTTTACTTAATATTCTGAATTGTAAGGCTGTTGGCAAGAAATCATTCAAATGATTCCCATCATCATCATCATCATCATCACCACCGCCACCACCACCATCATCATCATCACCAGTGTTAATGATTGTACTAGAGTTTTTGTTGGAAATAGTATTGTTGTAGCGGTGATAGTTACCGTTACAATAGCAATAGCTACAGTTGTAGTCATGTGATGTTTTTGTATTTTTATTTTTATGAACGTGTGTGTGTGTGTGTGTGTGTGTGTAAGGAGGAGGTGGTGATGGCTTCCCTTTCAGGCAATTTATATTCTTTGAAATCAAAGTGAAAATACAATATTGTCTTTTAAAAGAGATTCAGCTCAGTTGAATGTACATAAATTACTTGGAAATTCTGAAAGCTATGTATCTCTTCGAAGATTCACTATAAGTTTCCAACTGATTTTAACTGGCTACAGTGAAATACATTTCATTTATCTTATTCACATATCATTCTAATGGATTCTCACCACATACTATTCTATCTTCGAGAATAGAAAATTACATGTCTACATTCTTCACTTTATATATTTTGTTGTTGATTCTTTCCCCAAAATATTTAAAATATTCCCACCCAATACTCTTATAATTGTATTCCAAAGAGACTTCAAAAATAATATAAATAAAAACAAATTGTTACCAAGTACAAATTTCTGGTAAGTACCTTGTAAACCATTTCTAAAGTTTTGGATCAGTTTTTACTTTTTATATTGCTTGATCCTGCTCAAGACAATAGACCAAAAACAGACGATGTTAAATAGAGCGACATGTCCTGAATATATGGAATAAGCATAACTCTGTGGTTAGAAGTTTGGTTCCCGGCCACATGATTCTTGGTTCAGTCACACTGCATGGCACCTTGGGTAAAGTATCTTCTAGATGTGTTTGACTAAAATTTTTCAAGGCAGTATGGCCACAGTCTAATGACCAAAACATGTAAAAGATAAATGATAAAAGATACAATAGATACGGCATGCAGTGATAATCCAATAATCCATTTAAGGTTATGTGGTATTAACATTTTAAACTAGGAGCAAAATAACAGAAAGCCTTATTGTTGTGGATTCCTGCTTCATAAGTCTTACATTCAGGTCCAATACGAATTGTATTGATTCTATATCGATATAGATATCAGATAAAAGCAATAGATCATCCTCATCGATTAACGTCCAATTTCCATGCTGGCATGGGTTGGATGGATCGACTGGCGTCTGGGAGGCCAGGAGGCTGCACCAGGCTCCAGTCTGATCTGGAGGTGTTTCTACAGCTGGATGCCCTTCCTAACGCCAACCACTCCATGAGTGTAGTTGGTGCCTTTTACGTGCCACTGGCACAGGGGCCAGAGTAGGCAGGCAATGACCATGATCGGATGGTGCATTTTACATGCCACTGGCATGGGGATCACAACTACAATTTCCATTTGATTTTCATTTTGATGTTGATGTACTTGACTCAATGTGGAGGTGCAATGGCCAAGTGGTTAGGGCAGCAGAATCAGGGTTGTAAGATCGTGGTTTCGATTCTCAGACTGGGCATTGTGAGTGTTTATTGAGCGAAAACACCTAAAGCTCCACAAGGTTCCAGCAGGGAGTGGTGGCGAACCCTTCTGTACTCTTTCACCACAACTTTCTCTCTCTTTCTTCCTGTTTCTGTTGTTCCTGTATTTCAAAGGGCCAGCCTTGTCACACTCTGTGTCACACGGAATCTCCCCAAAAACAACGTTAAAAGTACACATGTCTGTGGAGTGTTCAGCCATTTGCACGTTAATTCCATGAGCAGGCTGTTCCATTGATCGGATCAATTGGAACCCTCGATGTTGTAACTGACGGAGTGCCAACCACTTAACTCAATAGATCTCCTCAAGCACAGCATGTTGCCCTACAATCCAAGGTACTTTTGAATGGGCTGGGGCTGGTTATGCGAAACTGGTGTAGGATACAGCCATGAACTCACTTTATTTGCCGGGTCTTCTCAATCACAGCATATCTCCAGAGGTCTCGTTATTTCGGCCCAACATTCAAAGGTCATGTTTCACCACCTCATTTCATGTCTTCCTGGGTCTACCTCTACTCCGGATTCCTTCAACTGTTGGGGTGTGGCACTTCTTCATACAGCTCTCCCCATCGATCTGTAGTACATGACCATACTAACGCAAAGGTCTCTCCTGCATGCCACATCCGATGCTTCTTATGTCCAACATCTTCTGGAATATTATCGTGATGCAAGGTCCAATTGCCACATTTTTTAAGACTAATGGAATGTTTTGTGGTCACGCTATTATTTTCACAGCAATGCTGTATGTAAAAATCTAGTTCAACTGCTGAAAATTTGACAAAGCTGGTCAAATGTAACAAAATGCACTTTTGTGAAACTTCACCTACTTTTTACTATCATGTTTAAATATTGGTTTCAAATTTTTGCACAAGGCCAGCAATTTTGAGGGAGGGGTACATCGATTACATCAGCCCCAGTGTGCAACTGGTACTTATTTTATCAAGCCTGAAAGGGTGAAAGGCAAAGTTGAACTTGGTGGAATTTGAACTCAGAACATAACAGCAGACAAAATGCCACTTAGCATTTTGCCTGGCATGCCAAAGTTTTTGCCAGCTTACCACCTGGTCTTGCTTAAATATCGTTTTTCAAAAGTATGTATCGAACACTCACTTTATTCATCTGAAAACCTCAGCTTTCCTAGATTACAACATGTAGATATTTAACTGCATAACCAAGTACCCCAATAACTATGGTCATAAATCTAAATTATTATCTGGGTGGAGCAGCTCTAGGTTTTGAAGATGTAGTTCTTAAATATTCTCCTTACCATTGATTTTGAATAAAATATCCATATCTCCAGGGTAAATGACCTCCTAAACTAATTCATCCGTCTTTTCCTTCCCAAAGCAACGATATCAGACCTGTTATGTTTACACTTGGTGGAAGTTTAGATAGGAATGTTCTACCAATATTGCTTGTGTTGATAATTTTATATGAATTCAATAACTGAAATATTTTCTATATATTTTCAAGCAGCCTTTTCTACTGATGACAATGTTATATATTGTTTTAGCAACAACATGGTACCACATTGGAAGGTGGTCTGTAAATGACACTTTTGAACGGCTGCTGATCACCTGTCAAATATTTGCCTCACGACTCTCACCTAATCAATATTTCTGGTCTCATCTTGGGAATTAAAGTGCTTCTCTCTTTCTTTTATTTGTTATGTATTTTCTCACTATCTCCTGCTAACCTTCAAAATGTGATGCAGGATCACAAGTCCAAGAGAAACCGCACTGCCTGTCGATAAAGCATCACAGGCAGACGTTAAACGATGATGATGATACCCAGGCATAAACGGTTTTATTTTAATTATTATTTTTGGTCTGCAGAGTGTTTCTCTTCCAGAACTTTGTTGAAGAATGATGGCCAAACAATCCTGGAGTTACATCGCATAATATCCAGGAATGAACTCATATTGAAGAGTAGTTTGCTCTTCATCCGTAGCATGTTATTCTCTTCACTTTTGAAGACTTGGTTTGTGTATTTGATGCACCAGCGTCTGCATGGATATCTAAATACTTATATACAAGTCGTGTTCTACAAGTTTTGAAATGTCTTTGAAGTGAGGCAGTTATAACTACCCTAAGTTACTATAATTTTAGTATATTGTTATTATACATCAAATAAGCTGACCTGCCAATGTGAAATATGTGAAAGAATCTTTCTCTTTTGTTGATTTCAAGAGCCATATGAACAAGCTCGGACATCCTGCTGAGCTGGGGATGTTCTAGTCTTTCTCACACAAAAAGGACCAGTTGTACAACACCCAGAACAACAGGTGGCTGGTTTATAATCCATTCGATGTCCCACCTATCATGGAAACCAAGTTCTCCTAAACTGTGATGGTCTTGGTGTGTGTTTCCAGTGAGAGTGATGCCATGCCACCCCACATCTTTGAACAAGGCATTAGGCTTAATTCAGACAGCTTTGTGAAGCTGTTGGATTCTGTGGTGAAACCCAAGCTGGAGGGTATTGACACTTGAAGGCCATGTGTGGAAGCAGGATTCAGCTCCTTGCCATGCCTCTGCAAAAATTCAGAAGTAATTGTCAGAGAATTTCTAGGGCTTCACTTACTGCAATTTCCGACCTCCTAATTCCTCTGATAACAATGCCATAGATTTTTATGAGTGGGGTAAGAGATTAGTGTTAGAAGGGCCAACCAGACAAAAACCATGCCCCTATAGAGATAAGACGCTAAATGTTGATGAGGATCAACACCATTCATATTACTGAGGCATTGTTGTATTGTATATGCATATGTGTACACACATGCACACACACACATACATACATACATACATAATACATACATACATATATATATATATATATATATATATATATATATATATATATATATATATATATATATACATACATTACACACGTATGTATAGGGAATAAATTAAGATAAACACCAGTATAAAGATTTAGTTTGTAGATTGGTCAAATTGATGAGGATGCCTCTGATGGGAATGCAATATTATTTGAAAATTGATTAAGTTTTTTCCAATCTATGGAGAAACTGTTTAATTAAACCAGTTTATAAAGGTATCATTTAGGTTTTATATTCATTTCTCAGAACCTGAGTTGACTTCCTACGTTGGAATTGAAAATTAAACTAGGAATAAAATGGAAAACATCAATAATTATAAAAACAAGAGCACCCAGAGAGGGCAAACCTCCACCAAGGCAACACCAACGTCCTCTCAATGATTAGATGGACATGATTTTTTCACGGTGGTGCACCAGCATGACCGCAGCCACTTGGCTGAAACACATAAATAAATAAATAAATAAATAAATAAATATGAAATATGGGGCACATTGCTGTTCTCAAGAAGACCCGCCCATCACAACAGAATTGATATCTTAAAAGCAAAGTACTACATAAAAAGCATTGGTGTGGGTGATAATGATGGTGCCATGTAAAAATCATTGAGTAAACTCTGTGAAGTGGCTGGCGTTAGGAAGGGTATACACTTGTTGAAACCAACTGTGTAGTATGTAAGATTAACTCCAGTATGAAGTGTAAAACTAGGAACATAGTCTACAGCATAAGGTGCATTGAAGGAGTTGCAAGGACAGAAACACAGCATAGATTGGGGAGCGGGACCCAACTTTTCGTCCGATGTCACTTTGTCCACGTCTTTTAGCCCAACGTCTTTTCGTCTGATGATTTTTTGTCCAATTTTAAATTGATGCTTTAGAAAACAAGGTGAACATCTAAATCAAATAATCATTGAGAATTTTATTGATAAGATTCAAGTAAAATACTGTGGAAAAATGCATTTAAAAAAAAGTCATTTTAAAAAGTAATAAGATATAATTAATGATTTATTATGATCACTTAAAATCAATGCAAATCATATGCCACACTCTTCAAAAAATCAAATTTTCTTCTTGACCTATATTCAATGACCAGTCTTTTGGATCTGTGGAATTTAGTCTCTTACTAATATTCCAGACTGGTGACAAAACAGTGAGATGCTGGCTGAGTTGTTACCATGCAAGCAAATGGCTCAGTGGCATTTCACCCATCTTTATGTTCTGAGTTTAAATTCCACCATGGTCCTTTGCACCCTATTGGGGAAAACAAAATAAGTACCAGTTGCATAATGAGGGTTGATGCAATTGACTTAATCCTACCCTCCTGAAATTGCTGACCTCATACCCAAATTTGAAATATTACAGACTGGATTTTTCTGTGTCGCTTGTCTAGACACTTGAGTGCCAGTCCAAAGCACTCTTACATTTATCAATTCATCAACCATATTTGCTGATCGGCACCTGTGCCAGTGGAGCACTAACAGCACTTTCCGAGCGTGATCATTGCCAGAGCAGCTGTCTGGCTTCTGTGCTGGTGGCATGTAAATAGCACCATTTGAG
Organism: Octopus bimaculoides; assembly: GCF_046866305.1. NCBI lineage: Eukaryota > Metazoa > Mollusca > Cephalopoda > Octopoda > Octopodidae > Octopus > Octopus bimaculoides. Next base: position 128,939,221 of record NC_142932.1, on the reverse strand, counting down.
CATGATCATTACCAAACGATTGACCTAGGTGTACGTATGTATTCTGCATATATTTCAAAGGCTAATCAATCTTGTACTGTTTTTTGTAAAGCTCTGTATTCCGTTCACTGCATTCAGCTGCATTAGGATTGTGCCATATGAGTATATTTTTGATATTTACTTGTGTATGTATTTATATTTAATATATGTTGTGTGTGGTATGTGAGCTTGCATATGTGAGTGTCCACCACTACAAAGAAAATAGGAATATCCTGTTGGCAATGATGACTACGATTGGATAATAATGAGAAAGAAAACAATAGCTGTGAATTATGGGGAGAAACAATGAAATAAAAAGCAGGGCACAATGAATCTTATAAATTACTAATGGCTGTAAGGTTGGTGTGAACGAAACTTTGAACTGTAAGATTGAGAGTGAAAAAGAATAAATGAGAGAAAGAGAAGTAAATGAGAGAACGAAGGGTTACAGGAGAGACATTGAAGCTGGAAGAAAAAGAAATTGTGGATTTAATATTGGTTTATTGAGTGTTTATTCATGGCAAGTGTTTCCATGCGTTCGATTAGATTGTAAACTCCAGTTGCTTGAATTTAGTTATATTTACAGCATTGAGATTCCATGTCATGTGTAGATTACTATAAAGTGTAACTAAAACTAATGTACTTGTGACTTGGACAGAGGTCTTGGAGATGTGTGTCCTGCACCTGGTAAAGCTTGGCATAACTTTGGAAAAGAAGTCATAAACACAAACCATAAAACAAATAAGTCTGTAGTTATTGAAAATTTTCGAGAGTATTATCAATATAATGTCGTGTGTGTGTGTGTGTGTGTGTTTGTGTATGTGTGTGCATGTGCATATTTATAAGTATGTATATTTTATATGTGTGTGCGTGTGTATAGATATATTTTATGTGTGTATGTGTGTGTATATATATATATATATATATATATATATATATATATATATATCTGTGTATATTTATTTATATCTGTATATATTACAGTAAGAAACATTCTATGTTGTTATACATTAGCCTTTCACTGTTGTGTGTGTGTGTGTGTGTGTGTGTGTGTGTGTGTGTGTGTGTGTGTGTGTGTAGAAGGGAGAGGAAGCGGTGAGAATATATAGAAAATGGTGAAAATAATCTAAAGGCTAAAGATTGGTTTCCAAATTCTTTCATCTAATGCAAGGAATGGTTTGATTCAGCTGAGCAAAAATATTGAATGAAATAATCCAGTGGTTCTTTAAATATATGCTAATAGTGATATTGTTAAAATTCTGTCTCGGTTCATATAGTGTCCCCCAATAAAGTGAATATTACATGTTAGTGGAATCTCTTGTAATGTTTACTGAAAATGAAGATTTAGTATGAAAGCACTAATGACAACATAGTCATGATGTCAGAATTGAGAGCAAGAGATACAATGTCTGTAATAAACTAAAAAATATCAAAGGCCACCGTGAACAACTGCTGCGCTGAGTTTATGGTAAAGGCATTTTTCTAGTAACAAAAATGGAAAATAAAATTTTTACATGAATTGTATAATTAACAAGAATATAAGTGTAGATTCTTGAAGTGGAGATATCACTAAGCAGCAAGAATGAGAAGCAAAATGACAAACAGCCATATAAATTTGAAAATACTGACATTCAATGGAAATATTTAAAAATTTTATGATACTGGTTTTGCTTTGATTGGACGTTTTTAATGTTTTCTAAATTTCCTTGATGAGGCTGTGCTGTATGTGTGCACCTTGGGATCAGACATCAAAGCTAGAGAAGGAGATTAGAATATGAATATGGATGGGATAATACAAGAGACAGTAGGCTGGAGATTATATTACTGCTATTGAGCAATAGTAATTGCTGCCAAAGCTGGATGTTATAAGTGTTCAACAACAGTAAACATTGCTATTGAATGTTGAGACTCGAGAGGAGATAAATGACACCAGAAATGGCAAACCAAGTGACTGGAAAGTAGGATGAATGTAGAAACATGAACACAGTGAATTCAATGGATTTTGTATCTAGAATGTCATCCTTAACTTATAGAGAGTGTTTAAAAGAGTTGATAGACTGAGAGCAGACCTTGAAGAAAGAGAGTGAGTTACTGAGAAGTTCAGGAATTGCGACAAAAAGACTTTGACTAACAAACAACCAATTGATTGTTTAACCAACACATTAAACAAATGATTGATAAGTTGGTTAGATATTTAACCAATTGACTAACAGTAAAGAAGTGATATAGAACCTGTGCATCTGTCATTATTATTGGTGTGATGACCGTCCCAAGGTACAACAAAACTTAGCTTACCAAGTAAAAGGTGTTTAGAAATAATGTGAAGCTCAATCTTAATCCATTAATCTGTCAAGATCAACTTGGTTAGTCTTATATCTAATTTCAGTTTCTATATATTTTTATATAATCAATGAAGTACCCAAATGAAAAATTTAGGTTTATTACAAATTTGATCCAGTGCAAAGGTAAGTAGTTTAATCATTGCCAAAAGTGAAAGTGGTTGAAATGGCTGGGAGCGCAACACATATCATGTGAATTTATTTGTTCTTCTGCAGCATAACAATAAGTATAATTCCTGAGAATGCTGAAGGGAGATAAAATGATACATGGTCTAAATTCTTTAGAATTTAAATAAAATCTACTAGAAATACTAGAATCATTGCCTTCAAGTGATATCTTGACTGAGTTCAAAATAAATAGGTTTCAAAAGTCAGAATGAAAAGATTTCAAACTTGACATACACTTAGACGCCAGCTCTGCATGCATTCTTAGAGAAAATGCATAAAGAAAATCCAAATGCATTGCAAGGTTTCTGCAAAAGATACTGCACTATGGCTGAATAAAAGATCAGATAATCTTGTGTCTTTGGATCATGATTAAGAAAGAGAGGCTGTTGTAATTGTTCACCATTTTTAACAGCAGGAATGATCAGAGGAAAATAAGTATTTGAAAATGACAACAATGTCTGATTGTAAGGAATATTTATGTGGCTCCATGTTCTAAGTAGAAAAGTGACTTGTTAGATTTCTATACTTGGCAGCAAAGATATGTCAGATTCTTTACCTGGTTTTAGTGTTAAAGCAGTAAACTAGGAATCTGCAAACCCAGACTTTGTTGAAATCCAAGATGTCGTATCACGTTTTTTTCTTAACTTTATTTGGAATAATTGAAATCACATCTTCAGGAATTTGTAGACTTTCCTAAATAATCACGGACAGAACTAATTGGTCATTTCAACAAAGTGTTTTGTGATATTTAATTATTTCCATTTCAAATGCTACCAAAGTTACTTTTGCTTTCCATTCTTTTAGGGTTAATAAAATAAGTGAAGGAGTGGAATCACTTTAATCCACAATATTCTTTATTATGGAATTAACCTGTCTAAGAAATCATTGCTAACTTGGCTGTACTCTATAAAATAGAAACTCAGTGTTTGGAACGACTGAGATATTTTATTTTAACTGAAAGCAATGCTACATACATACATGCATATACATGTTTGTGTGTGCGTGCGTGCGTGCGTGCGTGCGTGCGTGTGTGTGTGTGTGTGTGGGTGGGTGGGTCACTGACTTTTACTTGGTTCAAGATATTATCATACAACATCAAATATGGACAATAGAACAGGATCTCATTGAAAAGGAGAGTCTCTTAAATGTTACAGACTTATTTTCCCCAACAGAAGAATAAGAATTTTAATTTTTTAAGAAGCCATACACAATTCTTTATTGAATATAATTTCTTATGTTTCCTGAAATATTATGCTAGCAAAAGTTTAGCAGCCAAATAAATTTCTTATAATTAATTTTCTTTTTTCAGAAATGTTTTAGGGATATTTACGTGTTTGTCATTCTGAAAAATTGCATATGACTTGTGGCAGGAAATGTTTTATACATAATGCCAAAGAATTTGGTACATTGTCATTATAGACGGTATAAATACAATGATCAATGAATTAGTTTACAAGTTGGGAGAACAAAAACGATTTCAACAGCAGCAACAACAACACCATCAATCACTTACCATTTTAAGAACTCAAAATATCAGACACAAGGCTACTACAAATACATAGAATTGGTTCTATCAATGCATGCACTTCATTCGTACTTCAATTTTACAACGTCTGGAACATTAAAAACTAACATCAACTTTGACAGGAATTTGATCTCAGAACACGAATAGTCATACTTAAATACCACAAGACACTAAATATGATAGTCTACCAATTCTGCTCTACCTTCATTTAAATTACAATAATGATGTAAGGATTCTTCTAAAGTCTTCTGACATTTTTTGCCAATTTCTTTGACGTTGCTAAAAAGATGTACTCATCTAAGAACTTCTAGTAAATTGTTTTAATTTTTGTTTTTGTCTAAATAAAGGATTTCGTCCAATATTGAACAATAAAACATTTACAGAAAAGAATGTTACTCTCCGTTTTTTTTTTACTTATTCTCTTATATATATATATATATAATCAATAAAAGGAAAGACAAGAAAAAACAAGAACGCAAGGACATGGTACATGGAAAGTATAAATAAGACGCTCAGGCAAAGAAAGAAAGGGTGTTTTACATTTCAAGCAAAGCTCTTCTTCAGAAACAGGAGAAGGAGAGTGGAAGTAGAACAAAAGATATACATACACATATATACATACACACACACACACACGCACGCGTGCGAGGTTTGATCAATAAGTATCCGGAATGTTGCCATAGTAACGAAACTAAAGCACAGAGAGTGAAGCTGCTTGGCGCAAATTAACCTTGGACTCTGTTGGTCATGTGCAATAGGTTTTAACGTTCTAGCTCACTTCAGTGCTTGGAACGAAGGTATGTAGCATGTGATCATTGCTTTGACCATGACAGAGAAAGTTGTCATGGCGATACCTGCTCAGAGGCCTATGCAACATCATAGAACGTGTATGGAGAGGGGAGTGTATGAGCCACACACAAGTGCACAAGTGGTTCAGACGCTTCCAAGATAGCCAAAAAATGTCAATATTAATGAACGTTCTGGGACATCTGCAACCAGCAGAACTGAGAAAAACATCGCAGATGTGTATGCAGCTGCGAGAGGAAATCCTCGAATCCCCAGAGGATGTGCAGATTAGTTCCATTTTGACTCAATCCATTTTGACTCAATCCATTCTCACTGAAGATTTAGGTGTGAGATACATGTCTGCCTTCATTGTGTTGAGAACGATGAAAACCTTTTGTAAACGTTGTGTAGGCCACTGAGCAGGTATTGCCAAGCTTTTGATGAAATTTGATGCAGAAACTCTGCTCATCTTTCTCCATCATGCTCAATGTGATAATCATACGCTACACACCTTGCTTCCTTGAGCTAGAATGTTATATCACATGCACAGCAGAGTTCAAGGTCAATTTGTGCCAAGTAGCATCACTTTGCGTACTTTAGGATCGTTACAATCGCAATAGTCCGGCTACTTATCAATCAAACCATGTATATATGTGTGGGTGGGGTATGTATATAAATTTATAGATATACATACATAGATATCAGAAAAGGAGGTAAACATTGATGACGTTGAAGACTAAAGCTGGTCAAACAAAGGCTGTTGTGCTTTGTATTATAAATGCTGTGGCCCAGGGTTTGGCCCTTTGGAAATCTTTATTCAACAACCCTGTTTTTCACAAAGCATAATATAAAATGAAAAGCCAATCAGTAAATAATATAAATTTCATTATCTCACAGCAACCATGACAAGCCGGGGGTCAAAGTTTGAACTTATCATTTTGTTGTTAGTAGTTATATACCTGAGTCTCATTATTACTGAGTCCATAGATTTATCAGAATGTCAGATCGTTTTTTTTTTCTGCATCTCTATTTTGTTTCTCATAATTTTTTTCCCCAAAGTCCCATTATTTAAGTTGAAAGTTCTAACAAAAGGATTCATTAGAAACACTCTGTCAGGTTCTTTGATTCCTCATCAGAAGATAGACTTGTCTGGGTAATGTAGCAGTATATATTATGGTTTCCTGTAAGGTTCAATTGGTTTTAATATATTCTATATAGGAATCAGCATATTTCTGTTCTTGGTATAGCAGCAGCAGCAGCCAGTACGAAGAGTTGTCTCACTTCTCCACCACCACCACCACCACCACCACCACCACCACCACCATATACATAAACACTAAGCAGAAATTACTGGACATCAAAAGATTTCTCCGTTTGATAATAGTTAAAAAGTAAAAACAAAAAACTCTGGTTGACTGCCTGTTGAAAAGAGGACTAAAAGAAGGATACTCATTGTAGTGGAAATCCTTGCCTTTCAACCTGACTGTGATATACTATGCACTAACAAGCAGCCTGTCTCGATCAATCCCTCTAAAGACAGATGCTTGCTGCCAGTATTAGGTTAACAGTGTGAGTCAAACAATGTTATTGTGTAATGATTAAATTTTACGACTGTATGTGTGTGTGTGGGTATGATGTATTTATGTATACTTATATATGTATGTATGGATATATATATATCCATACATACATACATGCATACAGATATATATGTGTGTGTGTGTGTATATATATATATATATATATATATATATATATATATATATATATATATATATATATATATATATATATATATATATATGTATATAGATAGATAGATAGATAGATAGATAGGTAGGTAGGTAGGTATACATATATGTATATGAGTATACATATAAATGTTTTGTAGAAACAGGAAGGATATTCTTTTTCAGTTTCGAATAAATGAAGGAATCCTACTGCCAGTGTTATTTGAATCCATTTGATTACACCCATGCTGGAGCATCGTCTCTGGGGCCTATACTAAACTTTTTTTGTTTTTTGTATTTACTTTATAAACATCAGGAAGATATTTTTGTTTGATGTTTCCTGATTTAGCTTAAAGTGCTAAATAATGGTATCAAATCCAGAAACCAATTGCTTAGTAGATTTGTTAAAGACATTGTGACATGTCTTATAACAGACATGTCAAACTCCCAGCCCATGTGTAGCAATTTCATCTGACCCATGGTACCAGCTTGATATCAGCAAGAAATTGGTCCAAATGGCGGCATCAGCAAATAAAGTACTTTGCTACCCTCAGCAACAACCATGGCTTTCTGTTACAACAACACATACATAGTGTGTGGCTAAAGCAGGCCATTGCATTATATATAGCACTGACTGCACTACCTTTCTTACTAAGGGTGTCACAAAAAGTAGCAATAATTTAATACACGACTAGAAACAATACAACTGTAACTATTACCCCCTGTCTGTACAAAAAAACATTAAAGAGGCATGATAACACAGTCACAAGTCTTAATTGTCTCCTTTTATTCTCTAATTGCACATTGTGAAGCACTGATGACGCAAAATCTACTAATCCCACAATGCACCATAACAGCCACCTTGCCACTCTTTCAGGGGATCATCTTCACGTGACGTCATTCAGTAGTAGTAGTAGTAGTAGTAGTAGTAGCTATCTATATCAGTGGCCAAGAGAAAAGTCGATGCTGAAAATAGAGCCTTTCAAATCTGGTGGGAAACCGAGTACATGTTTACGGACGTTGATGGCAAACCCAGGTGTCTTAAATGTGGTGCTAATGTTGCTGTACTTAAAGAGTATAATCTCTAATGCCACTACGAGACAATACATCAGGACAAGTACAAATACCTCACTGCTGAGCAGAAGCAGCGAAAGGTAGACGAGTTGAAGAGGAATCTCACATTACAACAGACGTTTTAAACCAAATTGAAATCATAAAGTGAAGCTGTTGTTAAAGCAAGTTTTATTGTGGCAGGGGAGATTCTAAAGTCAACCCGGCCATTTACTGAAGGAGTGTTTGTGAAGAACTGTGTAAGGAAAATGTGTCCAGACAAGAAGCTGATGCGAGCGTCAGCAGAAATACGGTTGCTAATCGGGTTTGTGAGACATGGCCACTGATTTGAAAACACAGTCAATTGAAAAAGGAAAGGATCTTGCTCCATACTGTTGTGGATGAAACTACTGACATGACTGATACGTGGAGTGGACTCTAATTTGTTTGTCACAGAGGAAATTTTGGACATTAAATTGATGCACGGGACAACAAAAGGAAAGGACCTTTTTGAAAAAATATGTCAGAGTGTAACCGACATGAAACTGCCATGAGACAAACTTGTTGGACTTACAACTGTTGGAGCACTGGCGATGTACAGTAAGAAAAGTGGACTAGTGCAACTGAATTTCGTTGGCAGATAATGAAGAGAAAACTATTTTATACATGTATATGTGTGTGAGGTAGGTAGGTAGGTGTTTATGTATGTAGGTAGGGAGATAGTTAGCCTGCTAGATCGCTAGATAGATAAATAAATTGATAGACAGCCTTTTTTTTACAAATTTCTTTTACCCCCACAATTGAACTATCCATTAAGATATTTCTTTATATACCAGAAAAATACACTATTATCTTACATCCGTTTAGCATCTACTTTGCATCTTCTTTGCAAACTAAGAAGTAACTGTCAACCTTTTCTTTGTGAAAATAGAATAAATCTGAAAGTATTCAAAAGAGAATATTGAGTGACCCATCAACATCATTTTTGACTGTTTTTATATTTAACATTACATAAAAAGATTTGTTAATGAAACAACACTCTTAAGCTGAGAATTTTCCTAGCATTGATTGAAAACAAGAAAAGATGCAGCAACAATTCCACACACATTCTCATGAAGAATTTATCAGCCAAAAAATATTACCTGGAAGTAATATTACAAAGAGAAAAATGAAAAGAAAGGAAAACAGAACTCCCTTCATAAGAATGAGATAGAATATTTATCATTACAAGAAAGACAACAATGATAAAAATTCAAGAAACTACATATTGAAATGGTCAAATGTCCATTATCCAATTGGCTATTACAAACACTTAAGGGTGAACTCTTTGCAATAACCAAAAATATCTGATTCACCAAGTGATCTAACACCTTGTAGAATGAATTCAAGTCGAAAATTATTTGCAATCAAAAACAATGAAATCTTATTTGTTAAGTGAGATAAGACAAATAACCTCTACTCCATAAGCCCTCTTATTATCCTCCCCTTTCTAAATTGATCTCTTATATCTATAAAAAATGAAAAAAACCCAAAAACCGAAATATTCTAATTTAAATGACATAAACACAACAGACCGAAAAATATCCGCCAACTTAAAAAAAATAAAACAAAACAGATATCTTAGCACCTAAATGCTTATAGATATCTCAATGAAAGACCATCACTGTAATCTTAGTAACAGCCATCTGTCAAGCTAGTAATCCCTTGTAAATCTAACATAAGCATCATTAGTAAGAAAATTATTGACACACATGGATACCCGACATAAAAATACAGCATTGTCTCTCTTGAGTAAAATAAGCTGTAATTGAATGTTTCAAAACATTCTAAACAAAAATTAGTGCCATTTCATACAGTTTGATATTAAGGACTTTTTTTACAATAATACTAAAACCACTTCTTATTGCAGCAGTAAATTTTGTTAAATCAATTAGAATTATCAAAGAATCAGAAATTGCAATAACAATACATGTGAGGAAGTTTTTTCTGTTCCATAAAAAATCATATAGGATAAAGGAAAATATTGGTATATCATTTGATATTAGGAATGGATGGGATCAAACAAACCTGCAGAGATTAGTGACATCATTGGCCTGCATATATTATTGGCACTGCACAGCAAATTCCCCTTTGTTTCAGGTTGAATTCATGGAATTATCGGTTTATTTCTCCCCATCCTTTGGAAAACAACATATCTCTGTTATTGTTGCCATACATCTCAAAACAGTCAACTTTCTTGACATGAAATTTAACTGACAAAAAAATCCGCATAAAAATATAAATACATATAAAGAAAGATAAAAACATTCTGTATACACATATATTCTCCAACCTTATTAACATTATCTCCAGACTATCTTCTTTATTTTCTAATGAATCTCTATTCAACAATATTATAGACATACAACGAAGCACTTTACAATACCTGAGGATTAAATGCAATCGCACCAGTGAACCACCTGCTGGTGATATCATTTCTGCAGTAATACTTATAGCTTGAAAAGAAGGACACAAACAAACGTTCAATTTATTGTTGTTGTTTAACTTTAGTTCAACCCTAACTGAGAAGACCTATAATCAAAGACAGTTCAGCCATAGGCATTACATAATGGTCGTTCCATGTGCAAAAATTTGCAATCACATTTCCTTAAAAATGTAGTATTTTGAAAAAACATGAAGGAGACAAATGGTTAGTTGGATTAAGAGATGGCTATTGAGGTGTCTTTAGATGACATAAAGATATTTATCTTGTCAGTACACATATATATGTGTGTGTGTGTGTGTATATATATATATATATATATATATATATATATATATATATATATATATATATATATAGAGAGAGAGAGAGAGAGAGAGAGAGAGAGAGAGAGAGTTAAGTGATAGAAAATGGAATGAATGAAATTCTTTATTTAAAATCTCTACAATTGTTTTGACACAATTTTACATCCGTGGTGTATTGGTGAGATACTGTGTAATTATTATCATACATCCAAGGTGTAAAATACACTTCCTCGGGTAATTGTTTAAATATATCCTTTGTTAGATCCTCTCATCATTTCACTCAGTATGATAATACCAGTGTGATAATATATACAATGTGTATATGTATATATATTGTGTGTTCTGGGACTATTGTGTGTGCTTGGAGCTAGGCATATATGACTGATGACATACAAATCTCATGGGAAAATTGCAAACACAAGCAGTAAAATTTTGATGAACCAAAAGTATTTCCACATGAAATGGGCAGCATTTGCATCACATCACAACAATAGTTTCATACCCAGAAGTTGAGACTATGTGTGTCTTCAAACTGCAATTTTGGATTTAGGAAATTTATTGTTTTAAATGAACTGCAAGGAAAACAACCAAAATTATGGAAATAATTTCAATACAGAAAGACAAAACTAGAACACAATCGTGCTCCACTTCATCATATACAGCCTCACATATACATACATATACACACATATGAATGCATACAAACACACATATGTAGATAAGATGAGAGATTTTGTTTGTATAAAGTTTATGAATATAGAACAACCCGGAAGAAACTAAATCAATAATCTAAGAAACTAAATCAATAAGTATATTTCAAATCCTGTTACCTATATCGGAAGCGAATTCTGTGATTTGGACAATTCAAAATTGCTTTGGAATTAAAAGTTAAAAGCTGATAAATAAAAATGTCTTAGGAAGCAGATTGTGAAAACAAATTAAAAATAAAAAGCACTAAATACATTATGACAATAACTTAGCAGAATTCAACAGGAATTTTTATAGTCAGATAAATAGATTCGTTATTTTAGAAGCATAAAATGCTTGACCAGTTATACTCTTATGACAGAAAGAATAGATTCACTGCTTTCATTTGTATGGATAAATTTCAGTAGCATACAAGTAAACTGTATCTATTTAGTACTCAGTTTTTGATTTGGAAAGAAACCACAAACAGAAAAACATGAGATATTTTTTTGCTAACTATGAAAGTACATATAATACATAATATATTAAGACAAGACTTCTGCCACCCCCCAAAAAATTTTCTTCGACACAAACCCCCCTTTTCAGGAATGGGGAATATGAATCTGCAAAAAAATTGGCAAAAATCAACATTTCTAAATTACCACCCCATTTCTTTCATTTCTAACTTTTTTCAGAATTTTTTTTCTAAATATGCGGAAAAGTACAGACATCATGATTCGGACAAAAATTTTTTAATATTTCTGTACTTACGGTTATTGTTTTTGGGTTAGTTTTAGGGTTAGTGTTGGAGAAAAATGTCAAAATTGAAGAAGTTGGTGGGGGAAAGGGGGGAAATTTCACAATTCTGATTTTTGGCAAAAAACATTACAAAACTAAACAAATTTGTGGGGACGGGCAGATGTTTTTCCATTGTTTATAATATCAGGAAATTAAAATCAGAAAATTCATCAGAAAGATATATACATGTGTAGAATAATTATTGTATTAAAAATATAAATATATATAAATATATGTAAATATGTATAAGTATAAATATATAATAATAATAAATATAACAGTTTAAAATTTAATAGTTTAAAATTAAGCTTTAAAGCATCTTACAATCGTTTCGCAAAAGTATTATCTCTATAACAGAATCCTATATTGATAAACATTTATAGACAATACTTCTGCTCCTCAGAGATATAAAGTGTGAAGTTTGTATAATTTATCGAATGGCATTTTTTAAAAAATATGAAGTAATATGGGAAAATGGTGCTTGTTTGAAATATGAATCAAAAGTTACTAGGAAAGTATATCTTATGAATGGAATGTTGTCAAATGCTAAAGAATATCCAGTGTTGATAGAGTATTCAGAAAACAGGTCAAACATTTTTAACTGTAATAAACATGTTTGTCTCATATTCTCTCAAAGAAAATTTCTGAATTTCAAACTTCCCTGTTTTGAAATTATCTGAAAGGCTGCAGCATAAAATTCACCAAAAAAAAAAAAAAAAAGGAAAGAAACTTAAGATTATTTGAGAATGCTGAGTGAAACAGAAATAACTCTGCCAATTTTCATTATGACAAATGTCGTTCATTGTATAACTATTTTAAAGATAATTAACATTGGGTAATTTACAATATAATACAACATGTTTAAACTTATTAGATTGCATAAGTTCAGGCATACCATTTGCATATTGCCCATTCTCTATTTTGAATTGTGCTAGAAAACTTCCTGTTTTTGTTAGAATTCCTCTTTTAAGGATTCCATATATTCTTTGGATACTGTTTTTTTTAACTTCGAACAAATCAGATAAGTAGAAATAGAAATACCTACACATTACAAATTTCTGCAATAATATTCTGTTTCTTTCGTTTTGTTTTGCTTTTTTTTGCTATAAATCCATATACAAATTTTTATAGAACAGAAAGAACTCTTTCAATACATTATGGATTTTCTTTTAACTGCAATGATCTCTTCTTTCTTACTGTATAAGCAATTTGTAAGTACCGCTGGTATTACCTCATTTCAGATAAAATAAAATCAATGTGTGCATACATACACACACACATGCACATGCATGCACACACACCTGCACACACACATTCACAGACACACATGTGCATGTGCACACACACACACACCTCACTCACACATGCACTTGCACACACAGGCACACACATTCACAGACACACGTGCACATGTGCACACATACACACACACGCACACAAATACACACATACAAATAACTTAGTTGTTGTCATAAGTCTGTTAGTTCAACATGTATTTTGGTGTTGAAAAATATCAAACAATTCTTTAACAAATAAAATAACCTTAAAAATGGAGAAAAATCATTGGTTAATAGAAGTTGGTGAAAGTATCTGAAATAAAGTTTCACATTTCCACATTTCTTTTGTTGAGGCAGATTTTTTAGAATCTAAACCAGAAACAAAATAGGATAACATTGATTTGAAAATGAAGCCTTTAAAATAATGTTTTTTCTCCATATTTTGCAGGAAGAAAAAAAAACTGAAATCTTTATACTGAATTCAGCAGAAGTGTATTGTCAATGTTGTCAGAGAATATCAAAATCCAGAAGCATCGTTATTTAAAATTTACTTTCAAAAGTAAAATTTATAAAATATGATTTTAAAAAGAAAGTGATAATTTTTTCCTATTTTTTACCTTTCATTTCCATATGAATTTATTTTTTAAACTTTTCTATTTGTCAAACAAACAAGTTAGACATCTTCCATTTATTTTTTGCCTTATATTATTTACACATATATATGTGTGTGTGTGTGCAAGTGCATATGTACATGTATATGTATATATGTGTATACACACAAACACACACACACACATAATATGAAAATCCATTTTTCTGAGCTACAAATTCACCAAAGTCTGAAATTTCTTTGAAATGTTATATAATCTGCATATATTGCCAAGTTTATATCTCTTTTATACAATATTATCAAAAGAAGAATAACTAAATTAATTTGTAAGATATTAATTTCTGAAATAGTTGCAAGGCCACTTGTTTTGGGGGGAAAGGGTTCAGGAGGTTTAATTAACCCCAGTAGAATGGATGGTAATGTTGACCGCAGCAAGATTTAAGCTTTGAACAGAAACAAACACAACAGCAAAATGATTTCTCCAATATGCTGTATTCTGACAAATCACTCTCTTTTTTTAATTTACAAAATATCTACCCTTTTAGCAATCATGTTACTCTGACAAATAATTATTTATTCATTTTGTTTTGAATTATCGTATTCGATGGTCTATAAGATGCACCTTTTTACGCAAAAGGGGCTTAAAAATCCCCCTGCGTCCTATGCACTCAATGTAGGCTCAAAACGCACTCAAAATGGTATGTATGTTTACAAAATGTGTGCTGCCATCTATTGGTGAACAACCGCCTATGGCATGTTTATATCAAATGTAGATGCAATAAATTGCTTATAATTGCCAGTAATAACAAAGTTATACAGGTAAGTGGAAGAATTAAAACATTATTTTAGTGGTAATTTATTTTACAAAAGTATAGCCTAGGCTCAGGTGCATTCTATGCACTTATGTGTCTTATAGGCCATCAAATACGGTAATCATTCATTATCTTGTAGCTTCTTGAGCCTTATGATGTGATTGCTTATTTTTAGGGGGACATTGTAAGGTAAGTGCAAGAGACTGGATCTGGCTGGTTTTAACGTATAACAGGTAAAATCTTTAGTTTGGATATGGCTTATTTGAATGCTAAAGGGTTAAATTTAGACACTTAATCCCTCTTCCTAGTATTTATCCCCCTGAAGGTATGTTCCAAACTAGACTTGGAGTCCTTTATCCAAAACTATAGAGGTAATATTTATTTCCCCACTCAAACGTGGATGTTCTGTTAGAACAAACTATACTGCAGTAGTTTCCACGAGAGAAAATCTCATATTGGCTTTTGGTGCAAAATGTTTGCCTATTGATATAAACGAGAGGGTATGTGGCACCAAAAGCCAATATGAGAGTTTCTTTCATGCAATGAAATTTCTTCTACCAGAACATTCACATTTAAATGGGGTTAAATATTACCAGTTGGTATTAATACTGCTTCTGTGGCTAATATATACTTCTAACAGGCTCACTGGCTAATTGCAACGAGGGTGCCTGTTGTGACACCGATTTTATATATATCACTGGTGGTGAGAGGAGCCAATGCTACTTCTAGCAGTCGAACGTCCATCACTGATGAGATTAAGGAAGGTTGAAATTGCATGACCTGGTGGTCTTGGTGCTGATGGGGATTTGTCTTCCTGCTAATCATATAAACAAGCATGCATTTTGCACCAAAAGCTCAGATCAAAGTTTCTCCCATGGTATCTAGTGCAGTAAAATCATTTCTAACAGAACATCCACGTTTAAATGGGGATAAATATTACCCCTCAGTATTACTGCTGCACCTGTAGCCCACCGGTCGAAATGCTTAGCGGTATTTTGTCTGCCGTTATGTTCTGAGTTCAAATTCCGCTAAGGTCAACTTTGCCTTTCATCCTTTTGGGGGTCAATCAAATAAGTACCAGTTATACACTGGGGTCAAGGTAATCGAATTAATCCCTTTGTCTTTCCTTGTTTGTCCCCTCTATGTTTAGCCCCTGTGGGCAATAAAGACATATATATACTTTACAAGAGTACAGAGACAAAAGATGGCATTGATTGTGATAGAACTGCCTTGCTAGGTTCCAAACTGCAAAGCTCACTGACTTCTCTTGGTTAATGTGGGATCTTGTGAACTGCTACTCTCCCAGAGTACTGCCAACCATCTCAACTACCACCTCTATTTCCATCTTATTTGATATTATGATGGTGATATTGTCTATGTATGCAGATACAAAATTCCTGTTATTTAGTTCAAGCAAGCAATCCCTCGATGTCTTTAACCTCTGCAGACCTCTGGTCTTTTTTTTACTGCAAATGTTATATTTGGGTGGTTTTCCATCCATGAAGACCATACACATCAGCTCCAACTCTTTGGAATAAAAACAATCAAGTGAATCAAGATTTCCTGATGCAACCGGTAACTAAAATACCAGTGCCATTCCTATTCAAACTTGGTACTATTATTTCTCCATCTTGTTTTACCATTTTCATCATTCTGTTGTGGTTCCTGTAGGTTAGCACTCTACTGATCTTGGTTTTGGTCACTTGGTATCCTGCCATGAAGGATATGAGGAAATTCTAGCATATTCATGGATTCCTGGCTGTTGTTAATGCTTCCTGCTAATTGCTGTTGCAGATGGTTGGCACCATCCTGAGTTGTTTCCCTTCGAACACAGCCAAGGACCCACAGTTCTTCCAACTACTCTGCAGTCTGCATTGTGAACCCCAGCATCTGCTTCCTGTAATTTGTGTGTCTGTTTATTTTGGGGATTCTGTTTACCTCCTCCCTATCAAGGGTCTGTTATCATCCCAAGGCATGCAATATTGCCTTAATGTCGTCTGCTTTTATCATGAGTATGTACCCTGTTTGCTCACTCATGGTGTCAGTAAAGGATATATTCATCTTTGTTGTTTTATCGTTATTGCTCTTGTTTTCGTTGCTTTTGTTCTTACTGGAATTCTGTTGTTTTTATTGTGGTAGTCATTATTGATATCGGTGTGGTTCCACTCTGTACGGATACACCAGTGCAGTAATAATAACAAAGTCTATTGTTGCCTACTGAACAATCTATCTAGGTAAGATGTGGATGATCCACTGGCATTGCTCCACGTCTATACAGGTACATTCAGGAAATGCAACTAGTACCTGTTGGACAACTGAAAATGTTTGAGTAGGTTTTCAAGGACTTTGTACCCTCCTCCTATGGATCGATGTGCACATTCCCATCGTGCATCTGAAATAAAATTCCAACGTCCACTAGTATCAAAGAGTAGAAGGCTTCCAATGAGGTTTCTTGGTGTCTAATGTCACCTAGCTGTCCTGCACTTGTAAAGACATGCACAACCACTTATCTGAGGGTACTATTTTCATTGTTGTTCAATCCACTACCATCACTGGACTCCAAAAACATCGTCTGTACCTCCAGCCCTAATTCCTGCAGGAATAGCAATGTCACACAGCCACCAGATCTAATAGATTACAAGTGAGTATGTTTTGTAGTCATCAAAAATGGGACTGGGTGCATATATTCCAGAAATTTTGGCTTTGGTGATGCTATCAAATCTATGTCTAGTGACCCGTGATAGTTGAACAAGTGACTTTGCTTCCAAGCTAACCCAAGATCATGTATTTGTACATTTACATATCCTTTCCTAAACAAAGCTTTTTCATCAGAGAAAACAGAAATGGTTACTACAAAAGGGGCCAGTAGTTTAGTTCCTTCTTCAGAAGCATGTCCCTTAAAAGGTACTTCTGATGATTTTATTTTTGTTTTTGCCTACCTTTTTTCTGAACATGCCTACACTTCCTAGGAATTTGGTCACCAGAGTATTGTATACATCTGCTGAGGTTTTTATTAATGAATTTCTATTTGGATATCTAGAGAATGAGTTCCTCACTTCCACCCCTCCATCCCACTTGTGATATAACTGTTCTGTTATGCAGTCCATCATCGTCTGTGTTTTTGCTTATAATAGTGAAGTTGATGCTGTTTTTCTTCGTGTGTGTTTGGCTGTAACAGCAACAGCAACATAATAATAATAATAATAATAATAATCTCAAATTGTGTCTGTCTGCTAGTGATGTGTGTGGGATGGTAGTGAGGATGAGAGGTTAGGTGGCTGCAGTGTCAGTGATGATGATGATGACGATGATGATGATGCAGGAAATGTTGTTCTTAGAAAATGCTAACCTTGACTCCACTCTTTAAACTCTGTCCTGACCTCCTGTCTCTCCTACATTACCACTCATTGATTCTTTCCCTCTCATATCTTCACCTCTCTTACCAAGTCTCTCATTATGTCTCCACTTCTGTGTCTTTCTTTTCACTTGCCACCTTCAACACCCTCCACCCCCACTCCCACCTTTCCCAACAGTTCTTTTGTTTTTATTTTTACAAATACCACCTGCATGCTTGAACAGAATACTATTCCAGTAGAGAAGAGATTAATAGATGCGAGGGGCTGAGGGGCAAAAGATAGAATGAAACTGTGAATGTTTATTATGCTGAGGTGTGTTGTGTGTGTGTGTGTGTGTTTGTGAGGGAACATGTGCTTGGAACTTTGGTGAAGAGAGACATGGAAAAGGGAGAGAGAGTGTGCACTTGCATGTGTGTGTGTGTGAGTGTGTGTGTGTGTGTGTGTGTGTTTGGGATGTGTGATTTCTATGTGTATGTCCAAAACCATACCTTTAGAGAGTAAGAGATAGTGTTCTACCAAAAGTAAACAAGAATTGTGGAGAAAAGAGCAATAGTGTGACTGTATGTGTGCTAGAGAAAGACAGATGCTTCTGAGAGAGAGAGAGAGGGGGGATAGAGAGGGTGTATGTATGTGAGAATGGGTTTTCTTAAAGTAAGCGAGCAAAAGAAAACAGTAAATGATGGAGATATAGAGAGAGGTGGGGGGGAGGGTAATGTGAAATAAAAGAGCAAGAGGAAAATGAAGATGTAAGAAAGGAAACAGTATAGATTGTGTGTGTAGTGAGAGAGGTAAAGTTTGTGCTGCTTCCTCTTAAAAATTATGCCATGATACATAATAGATGAAGTGTCATGGCCACTGGAAAAAAAAAGGAAGAGAGGAAAAATGATGCCTGAGGTGCCAGGCTTTTCTCCTATCTTTAGCTACCCCAGTGTATATAGGTGTGTTTATGTATAAATGTTTAAAATCAATATGCCTTTAAGAAAAGAATTTACCAACGTTTTAGATTGTGCTGTTTGGAAAAGAAAAAGAGAATGGGGTTTTTTTTACCCCTCCATCACCAATCGATGGATGACTTTAGTGTATGTATGTATGCATGCATTTATGTATGCATTTATGTATGTATGTGTGTGTGTATCCATGTATGCATATATGTATTGCATATGGTATGTATTCATGTTTATTTTTTAAACCTATGAAATCTTCCTATTAAGTAGTCACTAGTTTCTAACTTTTCAACAAACGAAGTTGGTTCTAAGCAGCAGTAAAATCTTCCATATTGAATTTTAAAAATGTCTTGCATATTTCCTTTGTTCCAATTACAAGTCCAGTTTCCAGAACACAGGTTCACTCTTACCTTGCCTGAAAGCTCCAGATTTTCCAGACTATTATTTTTTTAAAAATCTTTATAACATTATTATGCCAGTAATTTCTGGTATAAATGCAAAGATATAATCTAGATTAAGAATATATTGATTTCAAAGTTAATTATGAAATTTTTCTTTCTTATTAACATTTAATGAAATGTTCATAGCTATAGTTTATTCTGTGTCTCCAACCAAAATATTGTATTTGGTGTGCTTGAAGTTAATTGAAGATGCTATTGGAATGTTCCCCTATTATACGATGCATTGAATCATTGGAATATTCTGCACAAAAATATTACTGCCAGTTTCACTTATGAATAATTAACTGGGTGTTACCATTCATCAGGAAGTGAAACAAAAAAACTTTGAAATTACAGGAGATACATCAACTTAAATATTCTGGTCAAGAAAGGCAACGAGGACAAAGTCAAAATTATGATTGTGTGTGCGTGTGCGTGTGTGCGTGCGCATGTGCATGCGTGCGTGTGTGTGTGTGGCACGCAAAAAGCACCGTTCAAGTGAGG
>NC_142932.1:128899390-128911890 GCF_046866305.1 Octopus bimaculoides | reverse complement strand
CACACTAAAGAAATTACACATCACTTTCCAACATCGGTTGTCAAGCGATGGTGGGGAACAAACACTGGCACACAGACACACACACACATGACGGGATTCTTAAAGTTTCCATCAACCAAATTCACTCACAATACTTTGGTCGGCCTGAGGCTATAGTAGAAGACACTTGCCCAAGGTGCCATGCAGTGGGACTGAACCCGGAATCATGTGGTTGGTCAGCAGGCTACTTACCACACAGTCATGCCTGCACCTATATGTAAATTTACATCCAACATTACCAATAAAATGTTTCTTCTCAACTGATTTAATGTGGCAAGTAATTTCAATTTCATATATGACCGATTTCATGTTGCATGTTTGGTCTAAACGATATGTTTAAGTGGAAGCTTTGCCCACTGAATGTGAGATGATTCTCCAGACTGAATGCAAAGAGCTGCTGCTTCACCCTGGCATTTAAGTAGCATGTTTTGTATTTCAATCCTTGCATCTGTATTCTCTCAGGTATTCACAGATATCTAGATTTTAGAGATGAGCGTACAATGTCTATGGAAACAGTTGTTGTCTCCTATAAACAATTGCACTCAACCACACAAAGACAAACGCACACACATGCACACAAATACATGCACACAGACACACAAAAACACATACACACAAATGCATGCACATGCGCACGCATGTGCACACAAAAATAGGCTCATACGAGCATTCTTACAGAAAAGCAAATGTAGATGTTCATGACCATCTCTACTCAAAACATTTATACGTATCTATGCAAACACACTCTCTCTCTCTCTCTCTCTCTCTCTCATTATGGTTTCATGTACATCTGTAAGTTACACATGCTCTCGTCATATTTATTTATGAAATATAATTTTACAGTTAAGGTGCATGGCTCATTGTTTAGAGTGTTGAGCTTACGATCGGGAAGTTGTGAGTTCAATTCCAAGACCAGACTGTGTGTTGTGTTCTTGAGCAAGACACTTTATTTCACGTTGCTCAAGTTCACTCAGCTGTAGAAATAAGTTGCGACGTCACAGATGCCAAGCTGTATCGGCCCCTTTGCCTTTCCCTTAGATAACACTGGTGGCGTGGAGAGGGGAGGCTGGTATGCATGGGCGACTGCTGGTCTTCCATAAAACAACCTTGTCTGGACTTGTGCTTTGGAGGGTAACTTTGTAGGTGCAATCCCATGGTCAGTCATGACTGAAGGGGGTCTTTACCCTTTACTCCGTGTACATATAAGGGCATGGAGAGGGGAGGCTGGTATGCATGGGTGACTGTTGATGTTCCATAAGCAACCTTGCCTGGACTTGTGCCTCGGAGGGTAACTTTCTAGGTGCAATCCCATTGTCAGTCATGACCAAAGGAGGGTCCCTGATAATTTTACAGATTTACTTGTTTAATAAGTCATTTGATATAAGATCTTGTGTTGAAACAGAAACAGATCTTTATAGAAGTATCGCGGCCATTTAAGAAAATCCAAAAACTTTTATGTCCATTTTTAGTTTATTTCCTCAGAATTCTGGCTACAATGAAGAGTCAAAATGCTTCATCTCACTTCGGCAATCGAAACTAAGTTATTTTGCTCTTTATATTATTAAGATATAAATGAAAATTCAATATGAACTTTGCTATGTATGTAAATGGTTAAAATTATCCCGGCATAATGTAATTGTTATATAATATATATTGTTGTAATCAATTTAGATTGAGCATAACAATGAGCTGAAAGCCTTTCCAGCTTTGACCGTCCAATCATTTTTACAGACATAATGTATGTACAACTTCACAATGTCACGATGATGACGATGGTAGTGGTGGTGATGGGGATGATGATGGTGGTGCTGATGATGATGATGAGGGTGAGGAGAAGGATGATGATGACAACGACGACGATGATGATGATGCAGGAGACGATGAGAAAGGGGGAAGAGGAAGGTGGCTGCTTCACCTTTTTTTCATTCTGGGAATAAGATTTTCAATTCATTTCTTTCATAGCATCTGGTAAGTGTGACATGTGTCTCTACTGATAGATTGAAACCTGATACACGAGGCAGATGGTGATTTGAGTCTCATAGTCCACATCGATGATAGGTGGGCAAAGACAATTAGACTGTCTCATCATTCACCCTTATTATTATTATTATTAGCAGCAGCAGCAGCATCCTTCGTACTACTATCTTGGATATGTATGCCAACTTTATCTTTATTGGTATTCATTTTAATAAAATGGAATATATGGAGAAGAAAATCAGGCTAAGTAGGATTTTAAATACATGCCTTCATATTTAAAAATCGTTATTTGCTGCAGGGAAATATTATATGTGGTTGTTAAACTTTTACCAAATGGTAATCAGGTATAAGAGTTGGGTACTTCTAATAAAAGTTCTTTTGAAAGTTCCTTAATTCTGATCACTTTTTTAAATTCTTGTATTTAGGCATAAATAACATTAATAAAATAATGTAAAATCTGTAATATCAGAGAAGAATCTGTATCTCACATAAAGTTGGTCAAATCATCTATGCATACATTTAAGCATATATATGTGTGTTGAATGTAAATATATATATAAGAGTAGACATTCATATATATATATATATATATATATATATATATATATTTACACTCACACACCTGTCTGTTTATGTATCTATAAGTGTATATAGACATACATAATTGTTTGATAATTTGTTAAGAATAATATTTGCTGGGCTGCAGGTTCTATGTTACTTTTCATAGCTCATCTGAAACATTTTCTGTTGAGCTTTGAAAATAGGGAAATGAGCCACCAGATATTATTCTTAATAAATTATCATACAATTAGGTGTATCTGTTTAGATACACAGAGATGTACGTATCTATGCATATATAAATGTATAGCTGAAATTTATAGAAAAACAAAAAACGAAGACAGGTGTGTGAACAATCAAGTGTATTAGTTTGATGCTCAGGAAAAATGAAGAAGTCTTTTACGTTTTGAGCCTACACTCACCTCTCTTTCTCTTTCTGTATATATATATATATATATATATATGTGTGTGTGTGTGTGTGTGTGTGTGTGTGTGTGTGTGTCTGTGTCTGTGTGTGTATACTTATATATATATATATATATATATATATATATATTTATATATTGATATATATTTATATATATATATATATTTATATATATATATATATATTTATATATATATATATATTTATATATATATATATATTTATATATATATATATATTTATATATATATATATATTTATATATATATATATATATTTATATATATATATATATATTTATATATATATATATATATATTTATATATATATATATATATATATATATATATATATATATATATATATATATATTTATATATATATATATATATATATATATATATATATATATATATATATATATATATATATATATACATATATATATATATATATATATATATATATATATATATATATATATATATATATTTATATATTTATATATATATATATATATATATTTATATATTTATATATATATATATTTATATATATATATATATTTATATATATATATATATTTATATATATATATATATTTATATATATATATATATATATATATATATATATATATATATATATATATATATATATATATATATTTATATATATATATATATATACACACATATACACATGTGTATATAAGTATGCATACATATAAATATAAGATGATATATATTTCATAATAGGGGACCCTAACTGATTTAACCCAGGAGAGCATAAAAAACAATAAAAGTATTTATTTAGATTGAGCTGACCAAAGATGAATAAGAGATGAATCATCACCATCATCGTTGTCATCATCATCATCAACATCGATATTCAACTCAGAAGTAAAATGTCTTGCTTGAAATTAGTTTTTTGTTTGCTTATTTTGTTTTGTTTTTGGTTTTGAGAAAATCAAATTGAAATTAGTAGATAAAAAGAATGAAAAAGTAAAAGGAAAAGGAAAAAAAATGAAAGAAAAGCTGGATAAAATACAATAAAATAAAAATGAAAGACATGGAGAACGAAAGAAAGAAAGAAAAGAAGAAATAAGTGAAAGTGAATAAAAAATAGACTGAGAAAGAAATAATGGTTCATAAAGGGTGAAAGAAAAAGAGGAGTGAAATAGAGGGGGGAGAGAGAGAGAGAATGAAAGAGAAAAGAAAAAAGCAAAAGGAACAAGGAAATATGAAAGAAAGAAAAAATATATAAAAGTCAGAAAATGGAATGGGAAAGAAAATACATAAGAAAAAAAAACATTCATATTCTTCAGAATTATGGTTTCAGAAATATATTCCTTGCGATTGTTGTTGTTGTTGCTTTTTATGTTTATTGTCAAGCAATTGTTGACAATCTTCATACACACACATACATATGCATACATACACATATGCACGGATATAAATATATATAAGTGTGTCTGAGGTCATATAGATACACATAGACAAATATGAGTATGTGTATAATATATATATACATATATATATATATATATAGATAGATAGATAGATAAATAGATAGATATATAGATAGATAGATAGATAGATAGATAGATACACACACACCCACACATATACTAAATTCTAATTTCCAAATATATTCTTTAGATATTGCTAAACCCCAAAATTGATTCCAAACCATTTAGCTGAAAGTAACTTGAGAAGAAGAAAACATTATTATTGGATAGAAAAAAATTTAGTAGTAGCAGCAGCAGCAGTGGTGACGATAATATTAATGATAACAATAAACTTGTGATAACAATAGGAATTAAAATAAAAGCAATGTTTTTATTTCATGTTATATTTTCTTTCTTTCCTTCATTCATTCTGTATGCTGGTCTGATTCTCTTTCCTTCTTTCTTTCTTTTTCCCTCTCTCTTTCTTACTTTCTCTCTTTCTTTCTTTCTTTCTTTCTTTTAAGAGAAAAGACGAATTATTCTGATTTCAGACAAGACATTTTATATATTTGAGTTCAATATTGACGATGATGATGATAATAGCACTGACAATGATGATGACGACGACGACGATGGTGATGATGAAAAAGAAGAAGAAAGTTGTCTTCTTATTTCTGGAGGACCTTTTTTTGTTCGTTTGCTTAGTAACATCTAAGATGCTGAAACAATAGTTTTCCTAACAGCTGCTGCTGCTTTCAAACATGTAAGGTTTTCAAAGAACATCAAAAATAAGCCAAGCAAATTTCTGCTGTTTATTTCAGTTATTCATGGAGGCTCTTCATACCATCACATGTGGCAAGCCTTTGTCTCACCATCCATCATGGCAAGCGTGACAACTGAGAAAACCCAGTTTACTCTGCTGTTGTTTCTGTCTAACAGCATGGATTCAAGGAATTCCATTGTGCTACCATCACTAGAGACATTGTCTTTGATCAGACTCATGAGGACCTTCTTTGTCTCATGGCTCTTCTAGAGAGAAGGATTGTGCTGAAGCTTCCAGAGCCTCATTTATGCATTCAAAGTTTTGGTTGACTCTCTATACCTAGACATCCTTCTTATAGGTGTGTCCCTCTCCAGAATGTGTGTCCCTCTCCAGAATGTGTGTGTGTGTGTGTGTGTGTGTCTGATAGTGCATGACCTACTGGCTTGGGTTTTGCACCGACACTCACCAGATTGTCAGTGCAATTCCTGGACTAAGCAGCACATTTTGTTCTTAAGCAAAACACATCATTTCACACTGCTTCAGTCCACTCAACTGTAAATGGAATAACTTTTTGATCATTGGGAAAGAAGGTTGGCTCTGATCTCACCTTGCCAGCAGGGTGGCACCATTCAAAAACTAAAACAATGCAAAGTGTATTCGTGACCAGTGATGTATAACAACTGATAGTCTGGTCACGTGATGTGTGTGCATGTGTGTGTGTGTGCGTATGTATATGTGACTGTGTGAGTGTGTAGGTGGAATAGGTTATATAATCCAGGTGTTCACCTCCTGAAGAATTTCCACTAAATCTCAGACATCTCCCAGGATGCCACTGCAATCTATGAAACAACTATAAACTAAACAATATACATAACTTGCTAACCCTCACCTTCCTGACAGCATCCCTGTACATGGCTTGTACTGCTCTTACCAACCACTCATCTATGCCTAGTTGGTGTATTGACCATCAGATAACAGATCGGAGGGGGTCTCTGTCAAAAGCTTTTCTCATATCAAATAGATAGATAGATACACAGATAGACAGAGAGAGAGAGAGTGATAGATAGATAGATATGTACATGCACACCCATGCAGCATACTAATATGCATAAAGTAAACAGTAGGATCCAAGCCTGCATTTGACAATTAGTAAGCATACATAGTTTAAAGTGAAAGAAATTATGGTATTTTTATATAATTTACTTTTTATCAATAAATTTCAATTTCTCTGCTTTAGTTGAAACATTTTGAAAACCGATTTTGTAATGTTTTGTAAGTTTAGTGTTTTGTTTCAGTAATAATTAATCTATTTGGATCATACAATATTTACATCCTGTAAAATGGAGTACAGTGGATGATGAGAGATATAGAGCCCTCATACACCTTTCAAAGTTTAAAAATGTACAGCTATTCTCTGCTCAAGTTTTCCCACCTATAGATGAGATTTTGGCATAGAGAAATATTAACCCATCTATGGAAAGAAGAGTGACTTGGATGCAATTTCACTTGGCTATTAATGGTTAAACTGGCCATTGTAATCCTGTCAGCTTAGAAATAATGGAAGATATCGAGTTTGGTAGTTTTAGTAATATCTGTGTGTCCCTATTGAAAAATAGAAAGCTGTCGTTATGAAAGACAAAATGATTCAGAATCTATGTGCATGAAGGTTTGGAAATAAAGAAAAACCTTTGGACTCTTGATCCCCTAAAACTATTACATCTACAATCATGACTTTTATAAAGCTTGATCAACAAATCTCTTTTCCTTAAGGAGCACAATATCCAATTTTTCTTCCTCAGACTCAATACGAACCATTGGGTATTCAGTCTCAGACGTGTATTTCAGACGGTTCTATGGAGCAAACAGTATTACTTGAATTTAACCACATGTTTCTCAAGCACACCCTGATGTTCTCTTTACCTTTTTCTAAAGTTTTTACCCATCCAAAAGGCATACTATTTACATTCTTATTCTTACATACATATGCATGTATGTATGACTGAATATCTTCTCATTCCTTTTCTAATTTAGTATAAATTTTGATCAACCATTTGCTTGGTAGCAAGTTGTAAAGGAAAGCATCTTATTTTAACTGTCATCCTTAAAATTTGAAGAAGGATTTGCTGCTTTTTATAGTTCCAGATACTGTGATCATTTGTAGAGTATAAATTAAGGATTTGCATTCTCTCCCCAAGAACCCAGGTTTAGCCATACCTTGCTCCAGACAGGTTGGTATGTATCCTGTTTGTCCAATAAAATCAGGTATGAAACTTAAAGTGTACCATGGGTACCAGTTTGCAAACTTCTTATTAATGGTCCACAGATGTCCTCTTTTTCTTGTATTTTTCTAACCACACTGGATTCTTGATGGCAGCTGATTTCCAGCTATATGTATGTGTGTGTGTGTGTGTGTGTACATATAGAAAAATGGTTTTAGGAGCCCAAAATAAACAAGAGTATATAGCATAAGATATTAGTTTAACCCCAAAAGGAAGAAATGAATATTTTTTCCTCCTTTTTCAGACAGTGGCCCATCTTCAAGTGAAGAAGAAAGAAAAGAAATGAAGAGGAAAATGTTCTGTGGAAGGTATTGGAGATTTGTTCAAAGTGACATGGTGTGGTAGGATGGAAGAGAATGGGAAAAGGGATTTGGTTTCACAATTAAAAGGTTTGTTGAAGGAGACAATGAGTGAACCAGGGGTTGTTTAGCAGAGAGAAGTTGAAGTGTGTAGGGGTGGTGGTGGGAAAACTGGGAAAAAATTCCTTGTCCCTATGCCTGTGTGTGTGCAAGAGTGTGTATGTGTGTGTGTCTGTATGTGTCTGTGTGTGCCTGTGTGTGTGTGTGCTTATGTATGTGTGTATGCCTGTGTGTGTGTGTGCATGTGCATATGTGTATGTATATATGTGTTTGTATATATGTACTTATGCATATATGTGTGTGTTTGTGTGTACCCTTGTCTTGACACTTGACTACATGTGATGGCTGTAAGTAAGCACATTCCCATCCAAGTTATGTTGTTTCTTTCAAGACTTCCATGTAAAACATATCTGGCCATGAGAAATATTTCCTTGCTTAGAAAGAGATGAAGTTTAGTGACAGGAAGGGCATCCAGCCATAACAAATCTGCCACAACAAATTCCATCTTACCCATGCCAGCATGAAACAGTAGATGTTAAACATTGTAGATGATGCTGATCACCATCATCATCATACATACATACATACATACATACCAGATGGAAGTGAACTCATGACTGAGTAAGACCACTTCCAAAACTCAGTAAATTCATGCAGACATTCCAAGAATTCAAGACGTTTCTGTGTAAGATTTTGTTTTGAGTGGATAAAATGTTCTGTGGCACTGAACGCAATTTTCTGGAGATGACCAAAAACCAGATGTACTTCAGCCATTTTTTAATACAAGTTTACCTTCTGGAAGGAAGTTCTTATGGGGACTAAAGCTCTTCCACCCTTAATGGTTTACATGCTAATTATAACCCATAGCTGGAATCTTCATAAGTGCTACTATTCGAAGTCAAAGAAGACTTGACAACCATAATGTCTAGGCAGTGCTTCCACATTCTTCAAACTATGCATAAAACCGCACAGAATTGTCTCCAGATGTTATGTAACTGAGGCAGCGTTTAACTATTAATGATACCTTACTTATATTGAACTATATATATATGTGCAGTTGAATGTATAATTACATACATACAAACATGCATGCATACGCATATGTGCATGTGTGTGTGTGTGTGTGTGTGTGTGTGTGTGTGTGTGTGTGTGTGTGTGTATACATGCAGTTGTGCCTATGCTGCTTTTTTAAGAATATTTCTGCACGTATTACAATTGAACATGACTGTATGGTCTTAGAATAAATATTGGAGCTCCTTTCTGTTGTGAGTTAAATGAATTAATCAACAAATAAAAGAAAACAGCTTTCTTTGAGGCCATTAAATGTCTTTTCATTCTCATAATCTATATTCTTTCTTTCAAACAATAAATGTTCCAAACTCAGCAGGTATAGATGCATATTTAATGCAGTGTTCTGCATGTCATGTGGAGTAATATTATTTCTCAACAGTAATTAATAACTAATGTTTTATAGGTAGCCATGCCATTCTTTGCAAGAATTTAGCTTCATTTTAGTGGCTTTGTTG
The DNA here is from genome assembly GCF_046866305.1 of Octopus bimaculoides. Classification (NCBI taxonomy): domain Eukaryota; kingdom Metazoa; phylum Mollusca; class Cephalopoda; order Octopoda; family Octopodidae; genus Octopus; species Octopus bimaculoides. Next base: position 128,902,511 of record NC_142932.1, on the reverse strand, counting down.
CATTTAAAAGCTTTTAAATATCATTGACTAACAGGAATCTGTGAACATACCTATTATTGGATTGATAATGTATTTTCAATTGTAAATAGTAAATATCATTTTGGTACACTTATGAAACATAAAAGAGTTTTGACAAAATAAAACATCTTTCAGTTAATGTCAGTACAAAAATGATGCTGCGTGGTTTTAGCAGTAAAGTATTTGTGATAATGTGCATTGGCCTGTCATTATTACTGTTGCTGTCATTGCTATTATAAATTATTAGTATTATTATTAACTTTTTGTTTAATTTCTAATCATGATCATATATTGAAAATATTTGTCTGAAGAATCCAGCTGATTTCATTTCCCCTTTTAACAAAATAATAATGGTAAATTTCAGTTTTATTTTAGTTTTATTTCAATTTAAATTTTACGTTTTGTTTTATTTTGTTTTATTTGGGTTTGGTTTTTGTTTCCAGTTTCCAATTTTTATCAGCAGAAAATATAACCGATGCCAAACGAACAATTCTGAACAGCAATGTTTATTTGTAGTGATGGGAAATATAGAGTCAGAAGTATATTTTAAACTGCACAACATGGATGTTATTCTGTTTTTAGAAGCAATTTGCAGCAGGGGTTTTAGCAGAGTATTACGAAGGATTAATATTGCAATCATTGGTTTATCCAGTAAAGTTAAAGTCTTTGTCTTTCCCATTTGTGGCAGCAGATCCGAGATTAGTGTTTGGTAGAGTGCAGAGAACCATATCTACACTTGGTGGGCTTGCCAGTCTATTTGGCGCCTTCATGCTGATTCTTATATCTAACTGGCAGACAATTAGCTTTAAGTGGCTTTGTGAATGATTGTGCCTATCTGAGTAGGTGTATGGGTGCATGTGGGTGCACATGCATACAGTTTTGTGCCATATACAGGCTTTCATGCTGAAATACACACAAACTCTTGCATGCATGCACACATCACATGCAAGCATACAATCTTCATTTCTTTCTTGCCTTTTTTCTGCTACCACAGCATCATTGCAGAGGAAATGCCACAATAATTACAAACTCCCGTAACCAACACCCACCAATATAATCACAACAAAAACAACAGTTATCACTCTCCAACCATAAATTCTACCCTCCTCTCCACATCATCTAATTCCAGCATCACCAACATCTTAACAGCATTCACTAACACCACCTGCAGTTTCTGCAAGAAAACAATAACCAGCATCAGCAATGGCATTGGAAGCACCCCGCCCTCTCCAACCACCACCACCACCACTGCAATAAAAGCAGCTGCAACAATTCTACTAATATCACAGAAATCACAGCCTTAGTTGCTCTTTCTCTTCATTGTTGTCTTAATCACCTCCATAACTATCTTCTTCACCCTTACCATTATCAAAATCCTAATAACAGCAGATTCAGCAGCATTATCACAATACTTTAATACAGTAGACAGGTGGAACTAACTGCTCTAATAGTTTATTTTTTGAAATTAAATTAATATATAATTTTTTTTTTTTTAAGCAACAAGATTATTTTGTTTAAACATTTTTTTAATGTAAACTCCCTGTTTCTCTTGCCTGTGTGTTTCACTTGCTTTATTTCTTCACTACCTCATCAGCTGGATAAAGCTTCAAAGCACTTGTAGCTAGCTTTTATATGTACACACACATGTATGTATATATATTGCTGTGTCATCGCCATGGATGGAAGAAGCAGGTTAAGGAGGGGATCGACACTTTTGAGAGAGCACGTATCCAGCAGGAAAAACTTAAGCGAAAGTGCATGGCTCGTATAGTGAATGGGGAAAGCTCGGTCTGCAATGTTTGCAGTCGTGTATGCTTGTCAAGAGCAGGGCTTATTATCCACCAACGGAGCCGCAAGTGCAAAATATAAGTTAGTCCTAGAGCGTACAATGTTCCTGAAGGTCAGCATAATATATATAGTTTTAGGGAAAATAACCAAGTTTCAAGAACTCATCGATGAAAATCCACTATCACATATAGAAAAATTAATAATTAAAAGCACAGTAAATGAGTATAATATAAAGTAAAGTAAATATCATAAGATAAATATAATAAAAAGATTACACGTGTTTCATAACTAATTTTCAAATAGAAAGGAAATTTAAATCGATTAAAATCAATTGAAATTATCGAAAATAAATTCTATTCAAAAATATAGCTAATTGTCAGATCGTAAGTAGAACAATAATTAGATATATATATATCTCAACCAACAATATATATATATATATTACTCTAAGAAATTCCAACTTTGTCTGATTCTCGTGTTTTATTTACAATCTTATAATAATATAATGTAAAATAATATAATATAATGAAATGATAGAATTTCAAATGTCCATTCTGATTGAACTAGTACTTTCATGCATTTAACTATGCAATCTTCAGGTTTATGTAGGAGTGGTGACAGTTATTTTTTTTACAATTCACAACTGTTGTAAATTGTAAAACATAGCTCTCACCACAACTACATAAACCTGAAGATTGCAGAATGGACATTTAATATTCTATCGTTTCATTATATTATATTATTATAAGATTGTAAATAAAACACGAGAATCAGACAAAGTTGGAATTTCTTAGAGTAATATATATATATATATATATGTGTGTGTGTGTGTGTGTATATATAAAAACGGTTTAGTGCAGGCAATAATCTAGTAGCTCTGCATTGGTAAGACTTGAAAAAATATAGAAAAAGTGAAAATGGAACTTGCCATTTGGAGTGGAATATCCAATGTTTCAGATTTGATCCTTTGTCAGGGGTCAGAGAAAAAAGAGAAGAAAAAATAGTCAAACTGAGTTTTTCAAGCTGAGAAAATGTAAACTGTGTTTGACTTTTTCTCTTTTTCTTCTTTTTTTCTCTGTCCCCTGATGAAGGATTGAATCTGAAACGTTGGGTATTCCACTCCCCACAGCAAGTTCACTGAACCCCCTTTCACTGTTATATATATATATATATATATATATATATATATGGTGGTTGTCTACTCCTTAAACAGAGTTTGACCACCTCCTGCACCTACACCTTAGCCCTTTCATGGCGTCTGATGTGGCTTTTTAAACCAGACAGTGTTTTGAAAAAACACCCACACAGATTGCAC
>NC_142932.1:128891890-128896890 GCF_046866305.1 Octopus bimaculoides | reverse complement strand
GTATTTCAAAGGGCCATCCTTGCCCCATTCTGTGCCATGCTGAATCTCCCTAAGGGTGCATGTGTTCTTTGGAGGACTCAGCCACTTACACTGTGTATGTATGGATGCCTCTCTGTAGTGTTCATAGCCACAGATACCCTTATTGGTTTGTGTGCAAGTCTGATGATGACTGACGGCCTATATGTATATATGATAGATAAGATAATATGATATACATTTGTGTGTGTGTGTGTATATTTGTAAATATATTTGTATTTATATGTATGGTTGTGTGTATGTATGTTATGTATGTACATATACTTGTTTCTGTTGTGTTATGACTATGAGAGTTTAGGTATTTCTATTAATATGAGTATGTGTGTGGGGGCTGTGCACATGTGAGAGAGTGAGAGAGAGAGGTAGAGGGAGGGATAGAATCCTTTTGATTGAATTAGGGAGTATATGAGTTGACTAGATCTATATGTGTGTGTATGATGCGTCAGTCTTGCAAAGCGTAAGTGTTTGTATATGCGTCTGAAAGAAGATGGTGCAGGAGAGATTAAGAGAGAGAGAATATGATGCAATGATTATGTGTGCATAAATGGATATAGGTGTGTATGTGTGGCAGCATAAAAATGGATGTACAGGAGTCTGTTAGCATATGTAATTGCACCTAAATATGCACTGCATGCGTGCATTTAAGTGAATGCATACATTGATGTGTGTGGATGTATGTGTATGCATCAGAACAGTTTTCAATTAATAATTCTAAACCGAAATTCCCATCAGATTACCAACAAGTTCTTGTGTGAACAAGAATTCTTGACTCTTAAAATTACATTCTGTTCTGTGAATTTTCTTTTTTTCTTTCTTCTGTTATTACTCGCTTGTTGAAAACGACTCCCCCCAACATGATACTCAACCAATACTAATACCACCCATGACCAACCCACATGACCCATGCTAAATTAAACTACTATTTTTAACCTTCTTCCTATCTGTACTTTTGGGGTTTCAATTTATGAAACAATTGCGATTCATTTATTTATTTGTTTGTGTTGCCATACGACATATTGAATAAGAGGCAACAGATTCTCTATATATTTAATAACTACTAGTGCTTGCCGTGGTGGAGGTGGTTGTGGTAAGGGAGCCATTGTGTGCAGTTTTTGGTTGGAATGGAAACTGATCATAAGTAAACAATTCAGAAAACTAAATACCTTCTGAACGCTATCATCACAATATTGATTTCTAACATTGGCAAAGAGCATGAAACGTTGTCAGAGGGGAGTGCCATCAATTTAAATAACCCCCACCATTTAGCTGGTATTTATTCTATTAATCTTTGAAAATAGGAAGGCTAAAAGGTAAGATGACTGTTGAAACGGTAGGAATGTATGTAGCAATCTTTTATTCTATCCTAGTTGTTATCATAATCTTTTCTACTCTAGACACAAGGCCCGAAATTTTGGGGGAAGGGCCAGTCAATTAGATCGACCCCAGTATGTAACAGGTACTTATTTTATCAACCCCGAAAGGATGAAAGGCAAAGTTGACTTCGGCGAAATTTGAACTCAGAATTTGACAGACGAAATATCACAAAGCATTTCACCTGGCATGCTAACGTTTCTGCCAGCTTCCTCATATTGTTATCATTATAATGTGAATTCTAGTGATAAAGATGTTGCACTTGTGATAGCTAGATCATAAGTTCGACTCCCATTTTGGGCAGAACGTTGTGTGTTTGAGCAAAACACTTCATTTCACATTTCAATCCAGTCAGCTGTGAATGGGTCCACTCTGTGATGTCCACTCTCTTCTGATCAGGGACGATGTTGGTTTGTTTACTCAGCCAGCTGTTGGGTGACTTCATGTGAAGGCTAAAACAATGGCAAGTGCATTGCGAACAGCAATGTGTAACAATGTCTGGCAGTCTGGTCGATATTGTGTTGCCGTGAATATCATAATAATGTAACCTTTGTTTGACTTTGAATGGTTGATAAGAATGGAATCAGAATGATTGTTATCTAATTATTTATTTCTGCAATAGTGGTGCTGGTTAGGGTAATAGTAATATTTTGAAAGTATTTAATATGCATGGTTCAGGTGTTTGCATAATATATAATAGGAAATGCATCCAGTACATAAGACCATCTTCAGTTAAAGCATTTTAATCATCATCACCATCATTTAACCTCTGTTGTTATGCTGGCATGGGTTGGACGGCTCGACTGAAAATTGGTAAGCCAAGGTGCTGCACCAGGTTCCAGTCTGATTTGGCAAGGTTTCTACAGCTGGATGCCCTTCCTGATGCCAACCACTCCAAGAATGTAGTGGGTGTTTTTTACATGCCACGGGTGCCATTGACTTGACACTGACATTCCCTCCAACGTTACAGTGCGACAATTCTTCGCACAGCTGTCCTTGTCCATATGCATCACATGACCATACTAGTGAAGTTGTCTCCCTTGCACATCACTGTCTCACACATATACGATGGGCTTCTTTTCAGTTTCCATCTACGAAATCCACTCACAAGGTTTTGGTTAGTCCAAGGCTATAGTAGAAGACACTTGGCTGAGGTGCTGCACAGTGGGACTGAACCCAAAACCATGTGGTTGAGAAGTCAACATTATCGTGAATCTATGATAACCAAAAATCCAAAGAGAAACAGGTAACGCATCACTGTCAAGTTGTAAAAGTTATTGCCAGGAAACATTGTTAAGTCTTGTTACAATGAATCAGAGAGAATCTTAAAAATATAAAACAGTATCGGGTAACGTTGATAAACTACCCCAACATGGTACCCTGCCTTGAAATGGTCAGAAACAAATGGACTCACCTACTAAAAGAGTAAATTTTATGAGAATGTAGTGGTGAACGAAATAACCTTGTAGGTTAACAACACTCACAGAGTGTTTAAATAATAAACAACAGCATTGCTTCAACAAACCAAAGAAAATAAAACATCGCAGAAGCTGTCACCGTTTTACAATGATCAACTTGGACAATTATGAAAGAATGGTTCAGACCAATTCTCTCTGATTTCTTCATAATGAGAGTTAACACTCAGTTGATAAAATGGTGTGAAAATTCATTCCGAAACAAATGAATGTCACAATGCTGTTTCCTCAAACAGAAACACTTTGGAGAGAAACTAATACTTCAAGGTTGATAGTGGTGCCAATGATATTTTTGATGTCTATCTATGATGACAGAGAAGTTAAAGAAGTTAAATGGTGGCGGAGGTGGCGGCAGCGGTAGTTGTGGTGGTGGTGGTAGCGGTTGCAGTGGTGGTTGCAGTGATGCTGGTGGTGGTGGTGGTGGTTGCAGTGATGCTGGTGGTGGTGGTGGTGGTAGCAGTGGCAGCGGCAGTGTTGTTGTTGTTGTTGGTGGTGGTAATGCTGTAATGTTAGAAAAAATGTTGGAGTTACTGGAGAGGCCAGATGAATAGTAGTGGAGAGACGGTGCAGGTGAGTGTAGTAAGGGCTATGGAAATATTCCCCCAGTAGAGTATTTTTATGTTACTATAACATTCATTCATCCTTGGATTAGGATAGTCCAGTGGATTTATCTCATAAAGTTTTTCAGAATATCTCAATGATTAGGAACGAACTTGTCAGGGACTCTTGAGACATTTTCTCTTCTCAGTTAAAAAAAGATACAACTAAGTTGATGCCTATGTTTTTGGAGAATTGTAAGAATGAGTGTGTCTTAAACTATCACTTCTGCAAATCAGTTTCCAAACCCTCAATTTAGGTTCACACCTCACTAAAGTCAACTATATTATCTTTCCTCATACCAACACTAACATTAATTAATCATTCAGCATCCAGGTTTCTCTGTCAAATGTAAATACTTGTCTATTTACATTGTTTTGAATTTCAGGCATGGATCATTTTGCATCTTTGAAATTTCAATGATGAGACTATATCTTTAGAATGACATTGTTGGGTTGGTGTAAGATGGTGGATGTGGCTCATTTGAATATAAAAGAGCTAGAAAATTAGGGCTGGATATGATCAGTTTAAAGGAGAAAGAGTTAAATCCTAGCCTGTAATCATCTAGTATATATAAATCACAGTATGTGTGTGTATATTGACTAACACATAGATTTCCACCATTCTCAACCGATTTTCACCAAACTTCACACACACATTATTCATGTCCCAAGAATGGTCATGCACTATAACATTTTGCTCAGAGCTCCCACGTAAATGGACAAACTGGGAAACATGGGGGTTTGCACGGGTTTTTCTCTAATTTGTTGTATGTAGATAGTGTTTTTGTATGTAGGGTCTTCCATACTTTTTTAATTTATATGGTCGTATATTGCCATTAGAGAATATTTTTTAGTGGTTTTCACATTTTTTGATTTATTATTTATTTATATGTTGGAACTGTGCGTTATTATTGGTTAGAGAATATTATAAAAGTGAAACAATTTTGTCTATTTATTTATTTCGACTGTCCACCTGCAACGGTGATTAAATTGATTAGGAATACTATACGCAATGAATTATCCAATACCAAGCAATCTTAATCTTCATATTTAAACTACATTAAACTTTGGGAAGCTTACCTTTACCTATTCTGAGTTTCTTGAAAGGTGATGTTCCCTTTCTTCCATTTGTTGATACCTTTGTTTACCTACCAATGCATTGTTTCACTTTAAGGATGCTTATTTACCCATCCATTATGATATTTTGAATACAACATCCTTACTGTAAACAGCTAAAGATTCAAAGCCATATTCGTGAACTAAAGTTAAACTCTTCACGTCAATTTCAGAGTGGTCATACATTGTAAGCCCATAGCAAATACGTTCCTTTAACTATACTTTTCAAGTAGGTATTATATTGCCATTTTTGAACGTATCAATCATACATGTCTCCGAAAAAATGCTCCCTTTGCTGTGGAATAAAATAAATTTGCAGAAGGGAAGTTTCAACGTCTTCCTTCATTTTCCTTACACCATTTATGTGGCTGTTTCTGACAAGACTATTTCGCTTTCATCTAAA
>NC_142932.1:128884390-128886890 GCF_046866305.1 Octopus bimaculoides | reverse complement strand
ATCTTGTGTGGAATCTGCATCACTTTTCTACATCATTTTTTAGCTGAAACTTAAGGTTTTCGAATTTGACATCAACTATATTTCCTAGTTAAGTCCAATTTTAATTATCAATAAAATAATAAAAGCAGCTGACCAGTTCTTTTCTTTACAGACAAAACAATACAATTGTCCTTATTCAGAGAGCAAGCGGCAGAAAAATAAACTTGAATTGATACAAAAAATACTGACTGTAGTTTTGAAATCAGCCAATTTTAGTCTAAATCAAATGAAAAAGTAAACAGAATAGAAATTATGTCAAAATTGTTCCTTTCAGTAAATTTGGACTCGAGTAACTTTATCATATTTCAGAGAAAAGAGATATGGGAAACTCTGAAAAACCAGGAACCAGAATGATTCTTAAGCAATTTCTGAATATTTTTTTAAAAAGCCCAGAAAACAGGGAGTTGTATTCCCAATCCTAAAGTTTAAGGTTGTAGCAATGATTTGAAACTGAATCCCTGGATACACAGTTATACATCACAAACAAACCACCATAGTTTCATGCAGTCAGTCTGTTAAACTGATTAATCAGTGTGAAGCAATGATACGGACAGTTTTACTCAAACATTCTAGAATTTGACTTCTGGTCCCTTATAAAATCCATGTGGCAATGCATTTTTAAAAAGCAGACAACCTAGGAAGGCAACTCAGACAGATGGTGCAGATAAATGCCACAAATGTAGCACATTTGTTTCCAGTTATATTGGACAAGCTGCAGAACACCATATAAACAGCTTGCCGTAAATTCCAAGCAGTATATCTCTCCCAGTATGTAATTATTGTCATCTGTAAAAGGCTAACACCATTTGTCTTTACATGCGATAATAAAATCTTCTGTTAAATATCCACAAGTGTCGTTCAGTTACTTCTTGAAGCAGCCCAGGAACATATTTCCATTTATCGACTGAATCAATCAGCCCCACCCCACCCCAGCCCATTCCCACCTCACACCAGACCAGACCAGCCCCATGAATCTACAGACTGCAACAAGTTAACATAAACAATTCAAAGATGTTTTCCACCTTAGAAAAACTTAGAAAAGTGCTATATATGACAGACTAGATTTCCCAATAAAGGGATTCTTCAGCAATAGGATATAGAGCTCAGTTTGGAAATGAGAGATGTGCACTTTTATGGTTTCTGTTCTCAACATCTCAATGCAACAGTGCTGAATGGCATAAATTGCAGAGCTATTACAAACCGAGTTTGTGAAATGTGGGATTGTTAATTTTCACTCACATCAGCGCTGACTAGAATATTCTTTTCTACTTTAGGCACAATGCCTGAAATTTTGGGGGAGGGGGCCAGTCAATTACATCGACCCCCAGTACGCAACTGGTACTTAATTTATCGACCCCGAAAGGATGAAAGGCAAAGTCAACCTTGGCGGAATTTGAACTCAGAACGTAAAGACAGACAAAATACTGCTAAGCATTTCACCCAGCTTGCTAATATTTCTGCTAGGTTGCCGCCTTACTGCTGACTAGAATATTAAACAATCATAAGCTTCGTTGTGGTCATTTGCACAATTAAAAATAGCAGTCAAATCTCCTTTAAATTATACATTAATCCAGGATTAACAATTCCTGAACAAACAGAAGTCTGCAGGGATAGATGTGTGGTAAGAAGTTTGCTTCCTAACTACACGGCACCAGGTTCAGTTCCACAGCATGACACCTTGAGCAAGTGTCTTCTACTATAGCTTTGGGCTGACCAAAGCCTTGTGAGTGGATTTGGTAAATGGAAACTGAAAGGATCCCATTGTGTGTGTGTGTGTGTGTGTGTGTGTGTGTGTGTGTGTGTGTGTGTGTGTGTGTGTGTTTCTACCCTTCCACCATTTGACAACCATTGTTGGTGTGTTTATATCCATAACTTAGCAGTTGAGTGAAAGAGACTGTTGGAATAAGTACAGGTTTAAAAGTAGTGGGGTTGATTTATTCAACTCAAATTCTTCAAGGCAGTGCTCCAGCATGGCCATTCTCACAACTGAAACATGTAAAAGATAAAAGATAAAAGACCGAATGCCTTTGATGAAAGGTTGATTGGAACAGAACTAACACACTGGATCAGAAAGTAAGATCTCATCAAGCCAACATAATTGATGTCCTCACCCACAACTGAATCTCTTTCAACAAACATTTGACCATCTTTAAAATTCTGACTACATATTATTAAAATCCCAAATTTTACCCCAGAGTCAGATATAAATAGAAATTGGTTTGAACTCATATTTAATGACCGTTTCCTTCAGTCACTATCTCAATGGGGTTCAATTTGAGTTGACAAGCCTACTTTGCAACATTATTAGTTATTTAGCTGTATCAAATGCTCTCCAAACACGTTATCTAGATTCAGTAATCGTTGAATTTATTTATTTTTCTTTTTTTAAATAAGTCAGAGGATTTTTGTAAATAATTTTTGTTGGAAAATTTACTGAGAAATAATAACTGAAATATCAGCA
>NC_142932.1:128864390-128881890 GCF_046866305.1 Octopus bimaculoides | reverse complement strand
GTACTGTCCACACATACACACACACACACACACACACATTATTGTGTCTGGGGAGGGTCGTTCTCTTTTACTACCTTATTACTTAACACACTCACTGGTTTGATTTCCACTCGTTTACTTATTTTACTTAGTTTTGTTGCATCTTGCAACCTCTTCAATAGTTGTTGACTTTGTTTGTTATCAGAGCTGTATTCTTTTTGTTTGTTTGTTTGTTTGTGCACATGTGTGTGTGTCAGTGTGCAAGTGCATATGCATATGTATGTATGTGTGTGTATGCATGTGTGTAAGTTTGTATATATGTATTCTGCATATTCATGTGTTTTTGTGTTCATGTGTGTGTGTTTGTATGTGTATTTGTGTATATACCTCTGTCTCCAAGTGTGTGATGTTTGAGTGTGTCTATGTGTATGGGTTTGCATGACTATGTATGTGTGTCTGTTATGTATGGATGCGTGTCTTCATATGTGTCCTTGTGTGTGCATGAAGTGTACGTATGTGTATATGGTCATGTGTTTCAGTCTTCATTTGTGCATGTATGTGTGTATATGTGTGTGTGCATGCTTGTCTGTCCGTATTACCTATGTTCAACCCTCAGTCCCCTCTTATTCATCATAGTCCTCCAGGCAATAACAGAGGAATTCAAGACAGGCTGCCCCTGGGAACTCCTCTTTGCTGATGATCTGGCCCTCATAGCAGAATCACTACCAGAACTAGAGAAGAAATTCCAGGTGTGGAAGCAAGGTTTAGAATCAAAAGGCCTTAGAGTCAATGTAACAAAGACCAAAGTTCTAGTAAGAAGGAAGGTGAACACATTTTACACCCCTTCAGGTAGGTGGCCCTGCTCAATCTGTAGAAAAGGTGTAGGTAAAAACTCCATAAGATGTACCCAGTGTAAGCTATGGGCACATAAGAGGTGCAGCAACATCAGAGAAAGATTAACCGAGAAGATAGCTTTCATGTGAGGCAGATGCACAGGGGCAATAAACACTACAGATGCTTAGAAAACAGATTCCATCACACTTCAGGGGAAGAAACTAGAAGTAGTTGATAGCTTCTGCTACCTAGGTGACCAAGTTAGTAGTGGGGGGGGGGGTGCTCAGAGAGTGTTACCACTAGAATAAGAATAGCCTGGGCAAAGTTTAGAAAGCTTCTACCCCTACTGGTGACAAAGGGCCTCTCGCTCAACTTAATAGAAGTATTAATAACATACAAGCATATAGACATTTATATATTTTTATAAGCCCGCAAATATCTAAAAATATTAAAAAACATTTATAAATACATAGGCACTTTAAAAAATATATAAGTAAAATAAGTACAAAATATATACATAATAAGATATAAAAACGTTTATATTATATAAGACATAATTAATTATAAATTCATACGATATACGATATAGAGGAATGAAAATTTAGAGGTCATATTTCTTATGATGATGGTGATGATGATGATGATGATGATGGGAATGGGGTTCTTTATCTCGCCTCAGTTACTTGTTGAAGTTTTCCTACAGCTTTTACCCTTTCACAACCAGGTCTACCTATCTCCAGCTCATCTAGACTGAATAAAAGTTATCTAATAGATTTACGCTCCCATTCGTAAGTTAAGATGTTGTTTCCAAGGCTTTTGAAACTGGGAACAACCCAACCCTTAACGGTGCATCCCCTTTCACACTGCGACATTATTTAACCTTTCATTGCCAGACAAAACTTTATCTCCATTGAAGTTGTTTTCTCTCGCATCTGATCAATTGTCAACAGAGCAAATAAAAGTTCCCTAATTGTGTACAAGCCCACATATGCACAGTTATTTAATAGGCATTAATAATCGAGTAAGGAGCTGTCACCATTTTCTCTTTCTTCCTTTCACTAAGCATCTATTTTGAAACCAGACATAATATTTACTCAATCCATATGCAACATATAACACAACCAATAAAAGTGCAGAAGAAAATTAAAAAAAACAGATAATAATGGTGTAAATCAAATTCCCCTGTGGAGGCAGAGAGGAGACAGAAATAAAAAGAGGTCACAACTATGAAGTCAAAACTTTGGAATATTTCCCTCAAGATCTTTTTCATGTAACAATGACATTCTTCTGGGAGACAAAAATATAGAAACACATCCATAAATATTCTTTCACAAATACAGATTATAGACATGCTCACATCTCCTTTACTCGTGGTTCCTTTTTTTAATGCAAACACACAATAATCACGTGATTATACAGGCTGAGAAACACACACACACACACTGAGGAAGAAAATCCTCTTTGGCTATCAAGTTTGTGTGAAAATTCTCTGAAATTTTATCAAAGGATAACAAAGTATGGAAACCTCTATAGTTTAGATTGAAAGAAACGAAGGAAAGAAGGGTGTGAAAGTGTGAATGGTCAATGAGGGTTGTAGATTTATGAGCAAAAAATTAATTAATTAGGCAAAGAATTAACTAATTAGGCAAAGAATTCTTTTGAATGAATTAACATGTTTGGAGTTCTTCAGCTATTTTAGCCATTACCTATTTGAACAGCGTTAATTGTCAACATTGGAATGGTTTGTTTCTAGGAAGCCAACCATTTTATGAAATGGAATTCCCCAAGGAGATGAATTTTCAGGGATTCAAAATTTCGTTAATATTCTTCTGTTTGTGGTTGTTATTGTTGATACATCTGTTGTTGTTACTGCTGTTGTTCTTGTTCTTTTCATCATCATCACCATCATCATCTTTGTCGTCATCATCACCATCATCATCTTTGATACTATCATTGTTGTTTTCTTATCTATTTTACTCTCTCTCTCTCTCTCTCTCTCTCTCTCTCTCTCTTATCCCATTCACTTCAAGATTCCAATTGTTTCCCTTCTTTCAATAACAATTTTTATTTCTCATTTCAAATTAGAATTTCTCTGTTCTTTTTTGTTTATATTTTTAATTTGTTTCTTTAAGCTTCTACAATTCTGAATCTACTTACGTTTGCATGTATCTGCACACACACATATGCTTCCATACATTATGTCTGTACATGTATGTATGTATGTATGTATGTATGTATATGAGAGTGTTTGTATATGTGTGATATTAATATATGTATGTGTATGCTTACTTCAAGATTTATCTAAGTTTCTTTTCCCCTTTGTAGAATTCCAGCTGGTCACTGCAAAGGGACAACGCTCATTTTGTTTAAGCCAAGACAGCTCATGGGGGTCTATGGACAACTTAATTGATTGGGGCACACATGCATGCACACGTGTGTGTGTGTGTGCCTCTGTGTGTGTGCATGGATAAACTTACACTCACGCAGTGGGTATACATGGCACTTGAGGGCGCACGTGCTTCATTGCTGGTTATGTGTGCATATATATGAGTGTGTGTGTATGTGTGTGTTTGTTTCTTTGAGACTCTACAATTTGTGTATTTTGTCTATGTGTATTCCATGATTTTGCGTTTAGCCTTGGATTCTCAATGAGATAATCCTTGACATATTTTACAGGGCTTTCTTTAGTATTAATACTAATCGGTTGAATTAGGATAGAAATCATTTTGCTTTGTTCTGTTTTGGATAATCTTGGGTTTTGTGCAAACCGATTGTTTCGTAGCTCAGTGCAAGGTATATTCATCGTTTGGTTATAGGAGTCAAGAGTCTTTTATTAGCTTGCCCTGGCCCCTATTTACACATAGATAGTTACACATATGCATAAAGACATTCAAACATGCATATATATATACACACATACATATATAAATTCATGCATATATACATACAAACAGGCATGCATACATTCCTACATGCATGCATTCCTACATGCATACATTCCTACATGCATGCATTCCTACATGCAGGCATTGCTATATGCATGAATTCGTACATACATACATTCTCACATTAATACATTCCCACAGGTCAGTGCTAGTAGTAGAAGAAAATATATGTGAAGATGTATACACATGTATATATTAGACATGTATATATGTATTTATTTATACAGATATTTATACATATCAACATCCAGATGTACACATATGCATATATTAGATATGTATATATATATAAATACATATATACATGTCTAAAATATGCATATGTGTACATCTATTTTCATTCCTCCAATTCACTCTCTATTTCGTATCTTATCTAAATTAACTATTGCTTAACCATTCTCTCACACTGTCTCCGATGAAGGGATATAATAAATATCCTGGAAACAGCTGTAGGACCTTCTATTTATAATTGTTCTAAAATCTACACAGCCTTGGTTTTAAAGAAAATCTTTATATACACATGCTGATATATGGCCTACGTTGGACCCCTTATTCACATAATCACTGAACCTGGAGCTTAATTGTGGTCTATCCACAGCACTTACTCAGCATTACCTGACATCTCTGGGGCTCATTGACACCACTACCGCTCATAACCTCTCTCTCTCTCTATATATATATATATATGTACACACACCCCCTCTTGAGTTGACTTTCTATGCCCATATACTGTTCCAGCCTACCAAACTTCCATAGTTCCATGTAAGGTAATATTTCCACTAGTACAGACATGTTTTCCAGAAAGCTTGCAAACAAACAGCACCAATTGTTTACAATTAGAGTGTAATGTCATGACAAAGAAAACAAAAATACACACACACCCATGCACACAAATGTACGCATATATATATATATATATATATACATGCATGCTTACACACACACACACACACATATACTGATATATATATATATATATATATATATATATATATATATATACACACACACATATATATATATATACATATGCATATATACACATATATTCATACATATACACATACATGACTGACTTCTTTTCTCTTTCTACCTACCACATTCTCTAATAAGGCTATGTTTGCAGATTTACAACTTTGTTAGGGAAATCTGATATTTTCCTCAAGGCTGGACAAAGCAGACGGTCTCCTGAAATCCATCGATAATGGCTTTAAGAGAATAAAAAAAACATCCACCAACACAGAAATGTATTAGAGCTATGAACAAATAAATTATAAGTGGCTATATTATAAGAGTGTTTTAATTAAAGTCAGTCAGGATATTGAGCTGTTATGGATATTGGTTGGCAGTCATAAACAAATGAATGTATAATCCTGCTTAACTTCAAGAAGTTATTATTTTTTAATGACAGACATCAAGTTGGATTCAGTTAAAATAACTGAGCTAAACCAAGTATCTATTACAAGTATCTATTTGTACAACTATGTAAAGATATACCTAGGTGCAGGTATGGCTGTGTTGTTTAAGAGTCTACTTCTCAAACGCATAGTTTTGAGTTCAGCCCTAGTGTGTGGAATCTTGGCAAGTGTCATCTACTATAGCTCCAGGCTGATCAAAACCTTTTGAGTGGATTTGGTAGACAGAAATTGAAACATGCCTGTCTTATACGAGTGTGAGTGTATGTGCGTGTGTGTTTATGTTTCCATGTCTAGACGTTGTGAGACTGTAGTAAATGAGCATCATTTCTATCCAATGTTCTACAAAAACATGTCTGGCCATGGATAAGTATTACCTTGTTTGGAAACAGGAGAGGGTTGGTGACAGGAATGGCATTTGGCTGTAGAAAACTTGCATCAACAAACTCCATTCTATGGAAGCATGGAAAAGTGGACAGTGAAATGATGATGACAATGATGATGACAAGGATGGGAAGGAGGAGGAAGAGGACAACGACAATGACAATGATGACGATGACAGCTCCTCCATATGGAAATGATGTAATTGTATTTTTTCCTTGAGCCATTCAACTTGTAACAAAAATTAAAATTCAGACAAACTTTATTCTTCCTGGTAATTAATTTGGAACGAATGTTCTTCAATTCTTTCAGTTCTTGCTTTGATAATTTTCCCCTTAAGCTTGCTTAGAAGTATATACATGCTATCCTGAAATAATTACAACTTAAATAAACCATTCTTATAAGCAATGCTGTCTTTGGATATGGGCACCCTAGACTGTGATGTCCCAGGACCTCACAGTTCTTGAGGCCCATTCCACATTTATGTATGCTGTGGCTTGATGTCAACAGAAAATTCTATAGGGCCCAGATCATTGATTTGCCAGTGGTGGGGGGTGGGCACTAATGTGGATCCACCTTATAGTGCTGTATAGTGACTGGAAAAGCATTAGCTTGTAATGCCACCAGCCTGGTATCTGTGACCAAAGAGGAGTTAACTGCTTCAAAATGCTATTTTGATCCTTCCCTGATTTAACTTTAGACAACTGCTCTCAGTCTTTCAGAAACATAAACAATATCAAATACATTTGTTATTTAGTAGAATGTTGAATGGTATTACTTAATTCCCAAGTTTAAAAAAAAAAATGTCTGAAAGAATATTTTTATTGAAGACTTACAATGATATCCAACATCCCTCAGCTTATGGTTGACCTATAAACATTATAATTATTACGGAGGAGTGTGGGGTGGGGGACACTAAGCAGTGATAAGGAAAATTGCAATGTTATCATCAGTCTGCATATGCTTCAGGTATGTTCAAACTGGGCAACAAGCTACTCATTGAGTTTTGAGATGGAAAATATATCCTATTTGTTGACAAATGGTGTATATACACCTAGATTAGCTTGCAGCATCACCTACTCAGACTGTGAGATGCTAGCATCTTTTCCATGACAAAACATAGTGAGATGCTTGATCTCCAGTTTGAACGTGCCTCAAGCATATTTGGATTGATAACAACATTGCAATTTTACTTTTCACTACTCAGTGCTTTAGTATGTATAAGATTTTCAAGCTGTTTCTTTGTTTGTGCATAAACCTTGATATCATCCATGAGAAGGAGTTGATTTATCTGACCATTTCCCAGATCGTGGGCAATTTTAACTTTTCATAGAATCATAGTGAGTGGTGTCATGGCCAATATGAATAGCAATTACTTTGGAATATTTTACATCTTTTTACCAAGTTTTTGTTTTCCTCTGATCAATTCAATATTCCAACGTTTTATACTTTCATTAAGCATTTGCTCCCTGTTCTTTGCCATTCCTATCATTTTCATCATTTTACTTATCCAAATGTGTGGTACCACCCCATATGCTTCCTTTGTAATCCAACCATTCTACATTCAGTCCTGTCAATCTGCCTCGACACTTTCTAATTATCTTTTTATCAACTAATAAGTGATCTTCTGTTGCCCTACTTTGTTTCCTGTGTCCTTTCTGTTCTTCTGGAAGTAGATTGTTACTTGACAAATGATTGTAGAACTCTTCCACCAAGACACTGGTCATAAACTTCCACATTAGAGACAAACAGGTTATAGGTTAAAAATTTAATGCCAAGTGCCCTTTCAAGGGATCCTTGAGGCATAGCAGCATTTGTCTACTTGTCATCCAAGCGGGAATGTGACCTTATTAAAGTGGGAAGTGGACTGACAAAATTATTTGAGCATCAGACAAAATGCCTTGTGGCATTTGTTTCGTCTCTTTACATCATGAGTTCAAATTCCCTCAGCATTAACTCTGCCTTTCATTCTTTTTGAGTCAAGAAAATAAATTACCAAATTACCAATCTTGTGCAAATTCTTCCTCCAGATTTCTGGCCTTCTGCAAAAGCTAGAAACGTTTATTACCATTAAAATCCCTCTGGAATGGATTAAATAAAGTACCAATCAAGTGCAGTGATAGATTTAATCAACTAACCTTTTCACAGGCAATGTACTTATGTAAGAAATTGTTATTATTATTATTATTATTATCATTATCATTGCCTTTGCACAGCTTCTAACACTGGAGATGTACTACAGTGTCACCTGTTCACTACCAGTGAACTAAAGTAACACCTTATTTTTCAAGCACCTTCCGGAGTATTCAAGTAGTTCCAATAACTTCTCAAGATTTTTATTCACTGTTCCCAGGACTCTAACAATTATTGGTACTACTGCTACTTTTTTCATCGACCACAACTGCTTAACTTCCCAAGCTAACCTGTCAGATCTCTCGACTTTTCTTCCTTATCGCATACCTTGTTGTCAGCGGGGCATGACAATGATCCAGCATAGTTTGTTTTCTTTCTCAATTCAGACTATGTCCAGCTTCCTATTCTCAATCTCCTAGTTGCACTGAATCATAAAATACAATAGGATCTTTGCATTTCTATTTTCGACGATGTCTTCAATTTTGTGGTCGCACCAATTTTTTGCTCTGTCAAGTCCATACTGGTTGCAACGTGTCCAATGGACAAGCCTGGCCATATTGTCGTGGCATCTCTTAATAATAATTATTATTATTATTATTATTATTATTATTATAAAATAAAAGGGAGTGGATTGGAAGATTTTAATCATTGAATAAAATGTCTTATATTATTCACGGTTGGTGTGATTGTGATTGTGAAATTAAACACTTGTTAATTACTGGGATCAATGGCATCAATTAAGCCTCTCACCATGATTGCACTTGTACCTAAATTAGAAACAATAATTATAATTATTGATTTCAAATTTTGGCACAAGGCCAGCAATTTCAGGGTCGGAGAGGAGTAAGTTAATTACATTGACCTTAGTATGCAACTGGTATCTTTTTTTTATTGACTCAGAAAGTATGAACGGCAAGATGGATTTTGGTGGAGTTTGAACTCAGGATGTAAAGACAAATGAAATGCTGCTATTTTGGCTGGTGTTCTAATGATTCTGCCAGCTCACTGCCCTTAACGATTATTAGAATAACCAAGGCTTTGCAAAGTGCAGTGAAAGAGTGAGAATGGTTGAAAATCGATAAAAACATTTTGGTATTTAGTTATGACCCTGAAAATTCTGAATTTAAATCATACTTGCTTTGTGAGAATCTGTCTTCCTTTCAAGCTCTATAGCACTAGTAAAGTACTAAGGTTTATATTATTGACTACATCTTCCCACAAGCTTTGTGTTATTGTGTCTTTGCCAGAGATCATTCACAGATGACTACACTAAAATGCTGAAGAACTTCAACTGAATTTCATTTTGAACTGACTGAATGTTTGGCTTTCAATTCACATTAAAACCCTTTCATCAAAGTCACTGAGTAAGAATTGAAAAACTTTGGAAACGAATAATGTTCCTGCATGTGTGAATATTGGCAGCAGTAAAAATATCTAAAATCCATGAATAAATGCAAGGAATTCAGAGAGAAAATTAATGATTGATGATTATCACTAAAATAATTATGGTATTAAAATTACAATTTGCTAATTATGGTTATTCGAAGGTATATACCTGTGTATGGACACATATTTCGAGAAAGACAATGCTTGATAATACATTAACAACAGACATTGCAATGTGGAACCGGAGGCTATAAGGATACTAGTGATCGTTTGTGCCAACAATTAATATGTATAACACGTTTACGAAGTGGAATAACTTAATAAGGTATTAAGGCATTGGATAGAAAAGAAATGATTTGGTAAGGGCCAGTCTGTGTTTGCTAGTATATACATACAGATGTATATGTGTATGTACATATATATATATATATATATATATATATATATATATAATGACGTGATGAGGATAACTTGGACATGGTAGAAATGGCTGTAAGAGTTTAGTATTTGTACACTCATCTATTATCATTCATTTATTTATATATGTATAGATATATATCTGTTTACGTATTTATTGGCTTATTTCATTCGTTTACTTGGATCACTTACACATGTTTGTAATCAATTAATAAATAGATATAATTCAATGTTTACTGGCTGATGTTTGTTGATTGTTTATCCTCTCTATTTTCTTATTTGCCTTATACACACACACACACACATATGTATGTATGTATATACATATATGTATACATACATGTGTGTGTGTGTGTCTGTGTGTACATATATATTGGGTCAGCCCATAGATAATGTGGTTCTTTTCAATTGCATAAACTAAAAGTCAGAGGGGGACAGGATAAACTACCTGCATCAACTTGTTATAAAAGCAGATAATAATTTTACCTTGTACTTATTCTTAGTACAAGTTTTGAAGAGTGCAGTTCTATTTTAATAGTTATTTTTTCAAAACGTTATGGGAAGTGTGAGGAATATTAGTGCAGTATATGGACAATAAGTGTAAGCCAGTGTCAGTTGTGGTTTCAGAAATTCTGTGCCAAAAGCTACAACCTAGAAGATGAGCCTCATCTTGGAAAATCTGTAGAGCTTGACGAGGATGTCCTGTAAACCCTGGTGGAACAAAATCCCATCATAACTGTTGAGGAACTAGCAGAGAAGTTTGGATTTCATCATTCAACGATTAATTGACACCTGTGTGCCACCAGAAAAGTCAGCAAATTGGATCAATGGGTTCCTTTAACTTTCCAAGTCTAATGCTTGGCCACCTACAATGAGGATGACGCTCCAAAGTCTGAAGCAGTTTCAATGGGAAACGATGCCCCACCCACCATTATTACCGGACATTGCCCCCGTCTGATTATCATTTATTCCACAATCTTCAAAATCATTTGGAAGGAAAAAGGATGAATTCTGAAGAACAGAACTAGAGGAGTATTTTTCATCATGGACAAATGAATTTTGGAAGAGGTGCTTTGCAAGTCTACAAGAAAGATAGAAGGGCAAACTGGAATGTCCTTAAGACAACCCATAATTCTGCATAGATCTCAAATTAGACAATTAATTAGTGACAATTAGGACTCAGTGAACATATACGTATATGTTGTGGTAAGAAGCAACCAAATTTCTTTGATCTAAAATCAATTTGCCAATGGCATATTGCAATAGCAGCATATTAACAAAAAAGAAAAACAACATTCATAACAAAATACCAGCCACATCTTGACCAGTGTGTGCAAGAAAGGATGATGTCTACTACAAAAGTCGCTACTACTACTACTACTACTACTACTACTACTACTGATGTGGTTGATACCACTACAGCAACTACCACTGCTGATATAACTACTGCTGCTGCAGTCATTATTCCCACTACAGTTACTAAACAGAAACAAACTACTCCCACCACAACCATAGCTTCTATCATTTCCCCTTCTATTACTACAACTACTACTTACTGCTTCTACTCATGAGATTGATACAGCCTGTGACCACTCTCTTTGCTGCTACTACTGCTGCTACCACCCCATCATCATCTTCTCCTACCATTATGAATCACACCTTAATATCAACATTGCCCATAAGAAAAAATTGACAAGTGCCACTGCTAAACTGTTAACCCAACAGCCATAAGAAGGAGTTCAGCAACCACTAAATATGTGGATTTTGTTAGAAAAATACATGAATTTTTAAAACTACTATCATGAAGGATTAATTTAATTCAATTTATTTTCTCTTTTTTTTTTTTCGTGACTAAATTGGTTTAAACAATTGAAACAAGTAGCATATTTTGATAACAATATGAATATTTTTTATTATTCATGATAAAGTTCTTAAAGCATTTTATACTGTTGTTTTAGTACACACACACCCACACACACACACACACACACATATATATGCACGTGTGTGTGTGTGTTGTGTAAACCAAAGTCTGTCTTACTTGAGTAGTTCTGTGACTCACAGATCAAATTTATGTAAAGGATGGAGTAACCAAACAGCAGTACCTTGCAGGAAATGTGAATGAGTGTGATGTTGTCTTCTATGAAACAGTTGCGTATATGTTGGAGTTTCAATCAGTGGTCTCTCCTTTCTTATATTCTAGTCAAGTGTATGCAAGTTTTAATGTCGACAAAGCATAATGGATTAATAGGCACACATGGTCATCAGTTCTAAAGTTACTCCAGTTATTGCCAGATACCACTGCTCAAGGGTATTAATACTCTATATGTCTGTTTAACTGGTATTTAAACAGACATGTAAAATATCTCAATTCAAGATGGTAGGATGTGATTTGAAAATGATTATTTTGGCAATTTGTAAAAAGGAAAAAAATATTCTACCAATATTTAGGAACAATTCCTGTCCAAAATGAAGAAGTGGTGTAGGGAGTAACTTAATAGTGCAAACTTGATTTTAAAAGGGATACACGAGAAAATGCAATGGCAGATTGAAAGTGAGGCATACTTTCAAATCCACTACAAGTATAGGAATAACAGCTGGTGCTGACATGGAACAAATGATGTCCATGGTTCATTCAGTCTTCTCAGTGACATGACTCGTATTCTAGTAAGGACATAATAACAACTAGAGTAAGCAAAGAATGAAAGAATTTCAGTCAAGACTTATCTCCATTGACTACAAATGTTTTTTCTGTGTCCAAAGACGAATGAATCATGAGTGAAAATTGCAGTTCTAAACAGATATAGGACTTGGGTTCCGAGCACAAAGGAACAACTGAAGACGAGGAATATGGTAAATGTGATCTACCAGAGATGTCTAATGGTAATTTGTATGAAACGCAATGTCTGAACTGAGAAAATAGATTTTTTGCATCACATTTGATGGTGATAGACATAACGATGGCGGTGGTGGTGGTCATCATGACAATTGTCTATTCTTAGTGTTCTGTTAGTGATTTTCAGTAGTTTTCACATGAATGAGTGTGTGTGTGTGTGAAAAATATTGTTGGTTATCTAAATTTGATTATTCCTATTTCAAAGACATCATTAAGAAAACTTCTTTAATCTTCTAGACTTTAATTACTTGAAGATAATGCCATGTTTAACATTGTTTTATCCTTGGTATACCTGTAATGGTATCTTAAATATTGGTTTGTCGATTGGAAAACAACAGAAGAAAAATAAAAGGAGAATAATCAATGTTGTAAACAGAATGAAACTGCTTTTACACTTTTAACAAAATATGAAACGTAGAGCTTCTGTATTTTGATAATACATAGCCCAGTATTTTGTTAGTTTAGCATATCAATTATCTGGCTTTCTGACCACTGATTATCTGACACCTAACAGGAAAATAATAGCTTCAAACAGTCACTACGTGCCAATCTTAATCATCTATATGCTGCAATATTATTACTGCCATTTTTTCTGAAAATGAGTTCTAACATTGTATTCCTAATAAAATAGAGGAAATAGAATTGAAGTGTAGACAGGAATGTCGTAAAGTCCCTCCAGACAAAGGCAAACTTATTAGATAGCATAGCCTCTGTATATTGGAAGAAGATTAGTCTAAAATTGAGCAATTTTGTATGTTGAGAAAATATTGACCAAAAGTACGGAGGTGATTTTACAGTCAGCAGGCTTCACTTGCTAATTTGACCTGACACAAACCTGAAGTAATTGTTAAACAAGCAAGAAGCAATAAACTGCAGTTGTTGGATCAACCTCGAGAGAAATCTTCAATCCTTCACTCAGTTTGAGTATATCATATTTGATAATTTCTCTAGCTGATGGCTGTTGGTGAAGCATAATTTTGAGTGGTTTTACTGTTACACAATTAGGGAACAAATGCCTTGATGCTGCTGCTAATGGTTTGTCTTATTTTACAGTGAATTCATCACCATATAACTATCTATGCAAGTTTTATGATTTGGCTGTTGTATGACTCACAATTTACTAATTGTATATCAGTCAAAGAAATGTTTTCACCAATCCTTCAAATAATCAAGTGATTGCAGAGGTGGAATTCCAACCAGAGGTAAAAAAAAAATGATAACATGTCTTTATTGTCCTTCAGCACTTACAATTTCTTTCAGTAATGAGAATGAACAACTTAATTAAAGGGTCTTGTAACCATCGGTTATGCTTCACATTTTTGAAGCTCCTGACATGTCTGGGAAGAACATTCTGATATTCAATCAGGATTTACAAGAACCTCGTTTCAAATTTCAGTATTGCTAAATTATCAAATGATTTTATCTCAAAAGCAAATATCCCTGTATTCAAAGGAGTGCAATGCTAAAAGATTAAAGATGGCATTACTTAGAATAGTTGCATCCATTCAAAAATGGCAGTAACCACTTTATCATAACATTGAGGCATGTGAATGTTTGTATATATGTGTGCAAGTGCATGCATGTGTACGTGTGTGTATGTAATATGCATAAAACAGATATGGGATTCAATGCTCTATAAAAACAAACACACATTTTTTCAAAATGCTAAAATAATTACATAAGTATAGATACATCATACAAAATTCCACTTCACTTCATCAGTGTCCTGCAATAAATACAACTATTATGAGACCAATAGAATAAGTACTAGGCTTACAAAGAATAAGTCCTGGGGTTGATTTGCTCGACTAAAGGTGGTGCTCCAGTATGGCAGCAGTCAAATGACTGAAACAAGTAAAAGAGTAAAAAGAGTAAAAATAGAACTCAAATCTATCACCTAAAAAATACAGAGTATTTACCACAAATTGTCTTTCCAAATTTCTAGATATATCAACTTCATCAGCCACTGTTGAACTAAAGGCCGTTATTTGTTTAGCCACATAATATACAGAACTTTGTTGGCATAGAAAATGTGGTCCATAAATCGATCAGGAATGGCAAAGTCATCTTTTAATCCACTAGAAAATAATAAATGTCTGAGAAACTTCAGAGGAACAGACTGGGTTAATGTAGTGTGGAAATGCTTCAGGGAAGTTATATGAAACTCAATCAGCAAGACTAAACTTGAGTGTATGAGTACGTGTGTGTGTGTGTGTGTGTGTTTAGTAAGGATCTTTGAAACATTTCTGCTTGTATTTGGCTAAAAGGTTACTCTGGAGGAAGATCAATGATACTATCTATCAATCAGTCATTAAAATCAAACAATTCAATATTAATTTGTTAATTCATGAGATTAAGCAATCTGAAAATCTTTTGTATGTAACAAGGATATGTTGCACATTTATTGGAGTGTAAAATATAACATATCATTATCATCATCATCATCATCGTTTAACGTCCGCTTTCCATGCTGGCATGTGTTGGACAGTTTGACTGAGGGCTGGCAAGCCAGGAGGCTGCACCAGGCTCAATTTGATCTGGCAAGTTTTCTACAGCTGGATGTCCTTCCTAAAACCAACCACTCCGAGAGTGTAGTAGGTGCTTTTTATATGCCACTGGCATGGGAGCCAGTCAGGGGGTACTGGTATGGGCCACTTTCAGATGGTGCTTTTTACATGCCACCGGCACAAAGCCAAACCATTTCATCAGACATCTATGAATAAAACCAGGTATACTGAACTGCAAGAAATTCAACTCAGCATTCCAAGAAGGATGTTTAGAAAAAAAAAAAGGTTTTCGTAAGTATATTAATTGAGCAATGGATTTCTTTAAGATCCAACCAATCAATAGCATTATCAGCCAAGATCTATAGCAGTTGGGATATTCACAAATAGATTAAGGAGGGGCAAGAGTTAGTCTAATATTTGTCCAATAAATAACTTTTTTTCTGGCCTAGAATTTTATTAATGACATATATTGCAATAAATTATTCAGCTGTCAACTCAACAATGTTTAAATCTCTTTCTTCTCAGCGTTGGAGAAACGAAGTGAAACTAAATGTTCCACTGTCATTACAAACACACTTTCCCCGAACAACATCTTCATTCCTTACCAATCACACTATTACGTTGCTTCCCATAATTTCCATAACCTCGTCTCACAGATTATTACTTTTTTAGTTTCCTCTTTCTCTCTCTTGTGCACTTCCTTTGGATTTGTAGCACTTAAAGAAACAACTGGTATATGTCGGTCCTTCAATATTATGCCCCCTTCTATACCACCTGATTTACAACAAGGGTGACTGACCCTTTTCCACTGTGCCAAACAATTTAAGTATCCCAGCTCTGAATCCTGATGGACTGTACATTTTCCCTGCCTCCCACTTTCACTTCATATCCTTGATTGCTCTCTCTTTCTCCCTCTCTCTCTCTCTCTCTCTCTCTCTCTCTCTCTCCCTCTACTCTCTCTCTCAATATATATATATATGTATATATAAATGTATATTTATATAAGGGCATTACTATACAATAATGCCTCACGCTATGAGGGACTCTAAGGTCAGACTACCATAAAAAGCACATTTTTACCGAACGCGAGGAAATGCAACTCTCAAAGCCAACCCCTTAAAAACAGACTAAATTATAGATCATGATTTCGTAGTTATTGTAGTATTATACAACCTCTATTCGTCAGTATAATATGGTCAAGAAAAATAGTAGTAAACAGAGAATCAACATACCACTCGAACACCGTGTATCCAATATAGTATATAGAAGACTGTTCATCGCTATTTCCCTATGTAAGTGGCGGGAATTTCGAATTGCATCTCGGTAAATATGATTTTTTCTCAGAATAAATTCAGTATTGAATATATTCTGGTAATATATTTAAATTCAATAATAGGACGAATTCTTTTACAAGAATTTATCAAGTAGCTAGCGTGAAAAAACCTCATAAGGGAAAAAATCCATCATTTATTCCCGAAATATATATTTATATTTATATAAGGGCATTACTATACAATAATACCTCATGCTATGAGGGACTCTAAGGTCAGACTACCATAAAAAGCATATTTTTACCGAACGCGAGGAAATGCAACTCTCAAAGACAACCCCTTAAACACAGACTAAATTATGGATCATGATTTCGTGTTTACTTCTATTTTTCTTGACCATATTATACTGACGAGTAGAGGTTGTATAATACTACAATAACTACGAAATCATGATCCATAATTTAGTCTGTGTTTAAGGGGTTGGCTTTGAGAGTTGCATTTCCTCGCGTTCGGTAAAAATGTGCTTTTTATGGTAGTCTGACCTTAGAGTCCCTCATAGCGTGAGGTACTATTGTATAGTAATGCCCTTATATAAATATAAATATATATTTCGGGAATAAATGATGGATTTTTAAAAATCCCTATGAGGTTTTTTCACGCTAGCTACTTGATAAATTCTTGTAAAAGAATTCGTCCTATTATTGAATTTATATATATAAATGTATATACAAGTATATATGAACATACATATGTGAGTGTGTATACGTCAGTTTCTCCATTTTCTTTTTCTCAATGAAAAGTAATAAATAATAATATCCCTGATCTATCTATGTGAATCTAACATCTTTGGTTTTTCACTGATGCACTGGATAAAACCTGGGAACTTGGATGCTGACATCCCTTTAAGACGATTTATATCCTTGAGAGTCCCCACGTAAACAGCAAGGTTGATTTGGCCTGCAGATCTGCTCCTGGATTCTGAGAACTTTCTGGTCTAGAGATGCCTACCCCATCATCCTTCTCTACTCTACTTTTGCCCAACCCCACCTTGAGTACTGTTACCCACTATGGTCCCCACCCCATATGAAGCAACTCATTATGAAAGTAGAAGCACTCCAGAGGTCAATAACAAGAAAGATAGACAGCATGAAAGGCACTGATTATTTGGATCAACTAAAAGACCTCAATCTCTACTCTCTCCAATGCTGCCAGGAGCGCTACATCATTTGTACGATGTGGAAAATATTCCATCAATATTGCACAAATGATGTTGGCATCAATTTTAAAATCCCTCCAAGACTTGGCCCCGTGCTATCCGCTCACTACAAAATTTGAA